>NW_011887810.1:436232-579460 GCF_000806365.1 Fopius arisanus | reverse complement strand
TTATTATTATTATTATTATTATTATTATTATTATTATTATTATTATTATTATTATTATTATTATTATTATTATTATTATTATTGTCAGATCCTATTTTATGTGTTATGTCCGGGAAACCACGTTAAATAAAAATAAATTTGGATCAGAGCGATGCTTATGGACTCGTTCCACATTAGTTTGTCGTCGTTTTTCCTTCCTACTTTTACTAGTTACTATATTCCTTCCTGAAAATAAAAGTTCAATTTCCAACTTATTGAATTTTAGTACTTTATTAATTTCACATATGGGTACACCATGAACAACATAAATGAAAAAAAATGAATCCTAATCGTAATTTGTACAGTTCCTCGACTAGCAGGGTGGTCTTTTTTTAAGATTCCAGATAATTCAAGTAATTTGCTATGAGACAAGACCATTGATATTAACTTAAAATTACTTACAATGTCTCTATCACTCTTTCTGATTACAGTTTTATCTAGAGGTGATCTCAGTCTTGCTCTCCATTCAGGATTTGTTGATTGAACAGTGGGCTTCAATGGTTTTCGGCCACACTGAGTTATTTATCACACGAGTGGATTTACAAGTCCTAATCTCCGCAATTTCCAAAATCCAATGGTTTAGATTTGGAAACGAAGAAAGTCACACGCGTAGTACAGTATCAAAAAGAACGTTTAGAGCTGCCAAAGCTCTAATTGATTTCTAAGCGCGTGATGAGAAATGACAGAAAAGAAGTCGAGTATTTCAAAAGTCGCAAATTTTCCGGATGACAGGCAGCGATCAAACACACCCTGAGCGGAAAATTAGCTCAGGTCTGGATCAAGTTCGGATCAAGCCGGACTTGATGTTGCGTCAGGTACTGATCCTACAACTTGATCACGACTTGATCAAGCATGTAACGCCTTGACTCGATCCGGATTTGATCAGACGTGCCGAATCAGGGTTTGATCAAACAAAATGAATTAATCCTTGGTAACCGAAGCTAAAGATGTTTATCAATGGTAATGAACTTAAAACAAAAAAGTAATCATTCTTTCCGATTATATTACCTCTATCAATGGATACCTACTATAATTAATGCTGAAAAAAACTTAATTATTTTTGCCGACACTGGGGATCGAACCGGGGACCTTACGAGTACTGTTTTTTTTTTTAACAATTGTTTATTCATTTACATTTATATATACATTCTATTTACAGTAATAAACAATGTTTTAGAAAGAACTGATACAATATTGTTACTGGGTAAATTATACATCATATCGCTTGCGATTAGCTCTCATGATTTTCAAATAGTTGGTGTATGTTGATTAACAATATTGGTGAATAATTGTATTGTATAATGGTACTTATATTAATGTTTGTTAAAGTAAGTGTTAAAAAAGAAATAGTGTTTATATTTCAAAAAACACACTTTTACGAGTACTAATCCTATGCCCTAACCACTATACTATCGCGTTATTATTATTGTGTGAATTGTTTTGCTTATACGGTATATATTGGGGATATTGGTTCAATTTAACAAGCAAAAATTTACTCCATTAAAATTTCACCTATTTTACTCTTGATAATAATAATAACAATAATAAGTTAATAATTAAATTATTCAGTTCAAGCTCACCTGATCTGAAGTTGATCCGAATAACTACTCGGATGGGACAACGTCAGGTCAGGTTGATCTGATCAGAATCTGATTCGACTAGTTGCAGGTGACTGGATCACAGTTTAAGTTCAGGCCCACCTGATCCGAACTTGATCAGAGTAATTACAGGCGGGCAGCTCAATTTCAGATCACGTTGACCTGATCAGAACCTGGTCCGAATAGTTGCAGGCGGGCGAAGTCAGTCTAAGTTCCGGCCTACCTGATCCGAACTTGACCAGAATGATCACAGATGAGTGAACCAGAGGTTCAGATCAAGCTCACCATATCAGAACTTGATCAGAGTAGTAGGGATCAGGTTGGGTAAATCAAAGACTGATCAGTTTCTTATCAAGTTCTGCCCGATCAGTTGACACTGACCATCGCCATATCAAGTTCTGATCAAACCTCAGGCTCGCCTGATATAATTTCCACTCGGGACATTGGAATCACAGAAAATATCAATGTTACGAGAAAGATGATTTCGTTAATCGTCGTAATTCAAAAATATATTTTTATCCGAGCCGTGGCTGTGGGTCGGTTTATTAAGATACGTGACTCTAAATTATTTTTTTAAAAGAATAATGAACTATAAGTTTCTACGACTTCTCCGTGACTGATTTTTCATTATTGTTCATAACAGTTGCACTGTTTGAATTTAGGCGTTGGCTAATAAAGGTGGGGGTTGGTGATTTGTAAATTATGGCGAAATTTACAGGTGTGACGTTTATTACGTGCTCGAATTTTCGCTGATTTTTGTTTTACTTTTACTGTGTTTCTCGGGCTTTAAGTAGTCCGAGTTGTCTGGGCCGAGTTAATTCCGGAATTGCTAAGAGGCGATGGCAAAATCCGACTGTGTTTGATAGTCGCTGAAATTTTTATAATTTTTGGATATAGCATATAGAGGGACAATTTTGCAGTATGTAATTGCTGGACTTCATTACTGTAATGGTAGAGGTATGATAAAAATACGCAATACAAACATATTCTATCCCAATGTTAATCACACAATCACACAATGTCACTGTCAAATAAATGCCTTGAAGGTGTCGTGAGAAGTTTATGCCTGTAGCATTCCGTAATATCCACGTAAATAAATCCTTTGGTCTACTGTCGTCCCATTTCGTTGTTTTTTTTTTCATTAAGAAAGGTTGAATAATTTACTACAGAAGGAAATTGGTATTTTTATAATATATGTAATGAAAATGAGACATGAGTCATAGTAATTTGATGAATGAAAAGTACAGAGGTGCATTAGCTACTTCTGAATGTACGCTAGCTCTCCCCAGGAGTTCGATTTTTGGCAGTTTGATTTATTTCAGCTCTTCGAGGAGAGTATGTTGGGTATATTTCTATTGCATTCCAATATTAGAATCCCGTCTTTGGCACAGGTCGAAAATATGGTGCAATTTGTTTACGAAGAATTTTGTTGTTAGTGCTTCGAGTCTGTCCACGATTGGTTTAATTTTAGTCTGTTCATCAAGCACGCCATAATTATAAAAATCATAATTGAAAATTTCCAAATTAAATGAATTTCGAAATCAAATTAGTTGCCTCAGATGACTGACAAAATAAACAGAGATAACAGATTCTGATCAACCTGACCTAAAATTGTGCTATCCCAGAAATTATTTTAATCAAGTTCGAATCAGGTGGGATTGAACTGAATCATTCAATTATTAACTTATTATTATTATTACAAGTATAATGGATTAAACTTCAATTGAATAAATTTTCGCTTCTTAAAGTGAACAAATATCCCCCATATACATCGTATAAGCAGAACAGAGTTCACTGAAGAATAATAACGCCATAGTCGAGTGATTAGGGCTTAGGATGAGTACTCTCCAAGTCCTCGGTTCGATGTCCTTTCTGTATGAACAATAGGTATTTATGTGTTGAAACAATCTCCTACCCACCATCATCATGAATCCCTGTATGCGAGGTTACTATTGGCCAGAACTGTTCATTGACAGAATTCACCATTAACAATTAGTATCATCATTTTATTGCAAACAGCTGATAGTCTACTGAAAACCACTGAATATGAACCCCAAAAACTTGAGGTTATGAAAAACCTCTCGCCTTATTCTAATTTTTTCATAATACGATGTGAAATTTTCCATAGAACCTTTTTTTAAAATAAATTGAAATTTATAATATCATATGTCTATATTGGTCACCTCAAAAAATTGCACGTTAGATACTTTCAAAGATTAAAGGACACTGATAATGTTTTTGATTGTAAAAAGTTAGTGCATTTTTATTTGGCATCGAGAGCGTAAAATAGAGAACCGAAAAGTATGAAAATTCATGTGAAATCGGGTCTATTAAGAACATGATAATATTTAATCATTGTTTTTTGAACAATATTTTCCTCAGAGAAAAAACTATTTCTTATTTTACTTATCCCACCATCAAGTTTCTGCCGAATATCACCATTGCTCTTGTGTACGTGTAACGGGAATGCATTTTATCAGAGTTCATAACTTCGACGCAGATTTTAGTAAAATACTGTTCAAACCACGTGGCACATATGACTTGATGACTATGACTATAAAAATTTTTCGTCAACGTATTTGATCAGAATTCGCAACTTCGGCTAATAATATGTTGCTAATAGTATATTTCTGAACTGTCGGGATGGGATTTTTTACTCATGTGAAGTTTTTGCTCATGGAGCCGAAAGGCGATTTCCGTAGTAATTTTCAAGTTTAGCAAGTATGTAGTACCAATTCGCAGATGAGAAATCGTGAAAAGCAATACGGAAGAATACTTTTCAGACCGTGTGCTATATGTTACTTTATGTTACCAGGCCCGACTAACCGAGTATTTTTATTGCTCAAGGAAGGTAAGTAAAAAAGAAAAACGAGAAGCGGCCACTTACCTCCCTACGGCAATGAAAGTACGGCGTTAGGGCAGACCGAGTGATATAACAAAAAAATACTCCAATCTAGTGCCGTGCAGGTGCCTCAATTATCACTGAGATCGCCCTCCACCAGCCCCCCCCCCCCCCCCCCCCCCCCCCCCGGCGTTGTATCGCTATTGACACGACGAGTGAGTGATATTACATTCTATAATTTGAATAGCTATAGAAGGGTAGCGGTAGGAATAGCACTCGTCGGGTTAAGTGACTTGTGGTGATTTTATGACCTGTGTGGCATTATCATCAAAATCGATGAGTGTATCAACTGTGATGTGTTTGGGACGGACACCACAACCTAATTTCTCCTCCAAAAAATTCTTTACTTCGCGAACGAAGGAAGAATTTCATGCAAATAACTCACTTTCCCCTTTCCACTTCTTCAAAATGCTGCTGCTGCATGAATGTTTTTTGTAATACAATTTTTGTACCCTACAATGATACCGCCACTTCGAAATCAATAATATTTCGATGATATTCCCGGAGTATATTGTGCGAAACCATGGTCAGTATCTTTGGAGTTTATCTGAATAATTGATTCCAATATCTATTTGTGTTATTTATCTTGCAAAATTCTTAAAAATTTCCGTCCGCCTAATAGAATTTGCCTCCAAGATTTCAGACGGTGCTTGTACGAACTTTCCTTCAAAATGCTCATTCTTTTCCTTACAAGAGACAGAAAGGGGAGATTAAGAGGGCCAACGTTCTCCTGACGGCTATGCGCAGACACTTCTGAGCATATTCTGAGCTACTCTTCTCCTCTCCAGTGCCTTGAGCCATTGTTCTGAAGTGAAGAACTTGAGAACACCCTCTGCACTCTCCTTGACTGAACACTTCTGCTCATATATTATGTTATTGTATATTCTATAAGCATCTTCATTTTATTAGTCATTCTTAATCGAAGATACCCTATCGGAAAGCTCTCAAATATGTCGAGGAGTAAATTGTCTCCGAGCATTTGAGAGCTCTTGTGATATCACAAAATATTTTCATTTCCTGGCAATTTTTGAGAAGAAATCAAAACGTAATTTTCTCCCATTCGGTGAATAAGGTAAGCAACCAAACAACAGTGTATATGTGAACTTCAATCGTTGCCGTCCTATCTGTTTGATGCTACGAGTCGAGCATGTCGGTACTTTCCGGAGTATTTCGGATGGATTCGTCGGGTCGTCAGGTCAAATTCGCAAGAGAGGCCATTATGTATCTCTCCGCTACTCGCGACCTCCCACAACAGTCGTGTAGAGCAAGTCTAATAGGAATATATACATTAACTCCATTAATTGCATTTCATGTCGAAAGCTTTGAATTTTCATCCATATGGAATCCTGAAAGATAAAATGTTGATTAACATTATATTTAGTCACTGAATAGTTCAATCTTGTGGATAATATTTCAATGACTGTCATGTGCCTACGAGAAATTTCATGCAACAAAATGTTGGTCCGATCGTAATTTTCATATTTTTTGCGTGAATTATTGAATCGCGGTTCATTGCAACAAATTTTGTCGATCTTTTAGATCATGCATTTCATGCTTTGGGTACCTGTTTATGAGGAAAGAGAAAATTTAACTAACATTTTCAGATAAAACCTCACGAAGAAAAATCAAATTCGGTAAATGTCTGGTATCACCCCACCAAATCTTTCTAGACGTTCTGTAGTGGAATATGTAGGCTTCATTCCCCTGATTATTGTCCTGAAGACCGTTTTTCAGAGAAATGATGGAGACAGCAGAACTCATGATAGGATCATCGGAAATTAATAAAAAATTGTGGCTTTAAGGTAACACCTTAAACTAGTTTTTGAACGAAGTGAAAGAACTAAAATAATTAGATTTCTAGCAAATTCTTTTACAAAGCATGACCAATTTTTGCGAAATTTTCACTACACGTTGCATCTCTGAAAAAAACTTACCATTAATGAAGAGAAATCCTTCTCGAAGATGTGTGCAAAATTTCATCAAGGTCGGTTCGGTGATTTTCAAGAAATCCTGTCTATCGACTTTAAAAACACGTTCGTGAAAACGAGTTGAAATATTTAACGATTTGATCGACAATAAAACTGGGTTAATAGTATATTTCATAACAATTGCGGAAAAGTGATTTTTGATGTGCGGCTTATAGTTTATAGCCCGAGCCGAACGCGAGGGGTATAATCCCACATGCCAAAAACAACTTTCTGCGCGAGTTGCGAACAATATTTGCTAATGGGAATGTACAACTACTCCATCTAATTTCCAACTTTTTGTGAGCTATTATTTACCATAATAGCTATAAAAATCTAATGCAAGAAAAATATTGAGTCGGACTCAATTAGGTATATACCCCGAGGAAGTGGACAGTTCGTCAGTTGACCTTTGTTGGGGTTCATACCAACCGCATCCCCGTCGCGAACCCTGGGTAACACCGAGTGCTGGTATGATTTCGGATAAATCATATCAGTGTTTTGAATTTTAGAAATTAAAAAAAAATGCAATATAACTGTATAAATTTATACCTCTGGAAGAGAAGTGGAGCGAGAAGTCCCAGACATCTACACAAGTACCCATCTTAAAAATGAGGTAACTTGAAGTAATTTAAATTCAACGGTAAAAACGTAGGTGTTACGACCCTCAGGTAATCCACTTACAGCAGTTTATACCTGAAATAGGACAAAAATTAAAGGATCAAAAAACATGGAAAAAGAGTAGTTATATTGCCCTATTAGGCATTTTTTAGGCATGCGAAGCAAAGCGGGGCGTGCCTGAAAAGTTACTTTCCGTCACATCGTGATGAAGAAGATTGTTTGCAACTTCCATAAAAGCATCCATTTCAGGGCCATATAATAAAGAACCAGCGGTAGGTGCAATGTCCAGGGCATCCTTTCTTGTTGTGAGTTCTTGTTTGTGAGGAAATCTTACGAGACTTGGCCACGGATAGTTTTTGGGCTGTGGTTATACCGTTCTCGTCCATTTTTCTTCCATATTTTTTACAATTTTACTATTTCCTACCCATATAACTATCGCTTTTTACACCCCCCCCCCCCCATTTTTCAGACTTTTGCAAGTGTTTTCGCCCTTTCTCTTGCGATACTGTACGGGGTAATTGACGCGGTAGCTGATTTCTATTTAAATATCAACTTCCCTGAGGTTGTAAGACCCACGTGGACTCCATGGGACGCCAATCTGGTCTCCGGTACGGCTGCTAACAAGTGACTCGAAAGCAACGGAATTAAGCGTTTAAGGAACGGGATTGTAATAATTAACCACAATTTACTTAAATTCGCAAAATAATTGACGATGAAAAATGATTACAAGTATTCTACAAAAGGTTCGTAAAACTGAGTCTATGGATAACGAAAAATTGTTAAATTCATTCACTAAATATTGCACTTCAAAATTGTATTAAAATCGAATATTCTTGGCTTCAACCAAAGAACAGAACTAAGTGTTGTCTCGATGTTTTCGGTTTGGAATGTTCTTTTCTACAAACTTAAATCTTTCTCAAGTTCTACTCTGACTGTACAAAGTCAAGAGTAAGGATAAGGAGGGTTGTGCCCTTGTACAGAAACGACATAAATTTTCTAATTGATGGAAAACTATTTGGAACTCAAGTGGAGAGACAAATAAAGGGGTCCGAAGAGACAAAAAAAGCTTAGACGGACGCTCAGAGTGAAATTTACAACTTTCATCCGGTGACCAAAGGGTCTGGACGGTTTCAATTTGAGAGAGACTAATTATTTGTGCCTATGAGTTAACAAGGGTTTTCGAGTGATGGAATTTCAAAATTTTACCGCTTGTACGTGTGTAAAACTCAACTTGGAGAGATGAAACTGTGTTTTTGTGTGGGCAAAACCAAATTATGTCATGGAAAAATTACAGAGTTTTGAGGAATCGAGAGGATGTTAACGACCGTCCTAACTATTCTTCTTCTGGAGTTACTTATGTCTGCCCTCTACTATTACTGTTTTATAAAGCCGTTCCTCCATTTGGTTAAAAGTGCAGGCAGCGACTAGTGCAGTAATATTAACAATCTTTGAACCAGTAGTATTTTTAGAGTGATTTCCCAGATCAGCCGGATCAAGTTTTCATGATTCTGAGTGAAACAACCAATACCTTGCTCCAAAAGCTCATCTTTATTAAAATATATCAACAGCTGTTTCAACATACTTGCGGCGCGCTAAGCCGGGCTGGCCTTGAGAGCAGCATTTAGCAAGGCTCAATCTATAATTACAATTTTTATTATCATAATAATCATTGTTCGACAATAATATAATTATTACCTGCTATATAGTAATAATTATGATTATTATAAGAAATGTTGATCAATTTTCAATCACCTATTTTATCTGACTCTCGGTAGTCTACTCACTGCCTGACTCACAACAGTTTTAGGCTAACCTGAATTGCGCAGTCATCACTGAACAAGCCTCATTTATGCCTCAAATCAGTCTATATTTTCCCAGTCCTGAAAAAAAATTGGTCTGTTTAATGGTTCTTTCCATTGTTACCATTGCTGTTTTCTACCTGGGCCACTATTGAAACGATAAATATTTCGGGCCTGTGCAGAAACACTAAAAAGCGAAAACTTAATTGCAGTTGAGCGGTAGAAAAATTTCCGACTCCTAGAAAGTACCTCGAAACCTAAATAAATGTATAATATTTCGATGAGTCTTATTACGAGATTTTCTCGTTCCTATTCTAAAAGGGACACGCTTGACACAATCGATTATCTCGAAAATCTCGAAATCATGAAGCCACCTCTCCTTATTGGTCCGCCTAAAGTGGCGCGAGATTACAAAGTCGTAACTCTCTTGCAGAAATCGTTTCATACTGCGCGCTGGCGCGCAGTACGGCCTCTCGTACTACTAAAAGGTATCAAGAGAAAACTAAGAGAGATAGTGTGGCGACAGCTAACCCTGCTGAAGGAGCTAAGCAAAAGATGAATAGGACATTGGACTACAGCCAATCAGGCCGCTTCAAACGTAAGTGAGACCAATCACACAGTGGAAAGAAACGTGGTAGGGTGGGACCATGTGTCGGAACACTATGATGGTGCTGGCGATAGCTGTCACGTAATTTGAAAATCTACCCACCTGTATTAGGTAGTTTAAGGACGACGTATAGGCATTCCAACTAGGTGATTCCAAATGATGCTGTCGATTTATACGAGGGACCGATGACTAAGTGAAAGGACTAGTGCCCCTGTGATTCCGTCGAGCAGATTGGTGGTTATGGAGTAACGGATGACCCACAGTCGCCCAGTGGTTCAGACTAGAAGGAGAAAGATCTGCTAAATCTCGACGTAGTTAGTGCTGAGGGCTGATGTCGAGCGGATGCTTTAAGAGCCCGACATCAGTTGGTGGCAATAATCTCATTCAGGGTTATGATAGATACGTTGTTCCAATCTTGAATGGGAACAATGAGAGAAGGGGACGCTTATGCATTCCCGACCAGTGAGATGGATTTGCTTTGTGGATGTGGAGCGAACGTTTTTGGTAACAGAGACCCATCTCCAGAGCCAAACAGATGGTGTTGGAGTGGATTAAGATGTCAGAATTCCTCGTCAGAAGACCTGGAGAACACGTCACCTCATAGTTCCTTCTGAACGAGGCCACCCACGTGTCTGAAGTATCCAGAGTTTCTCAGACATTGGTGGACCTCGCCCACTCAACCACGTCATGCTGATCCTGGTACGGCATTGTGAAACCCGTCACTGAATCTCGGCGGAATAGACGAGTTTCCCTTGCAGCTGGACTTCTTCAGACTTGCCAGAAAAACCTGACTGGTGCCCGATCGATGGAGGCGACAGTTCAAATATTTCGAGGTTCTTCCTGGGACATATCCGGAGGAAACTCGTCTACATTTTAAATAAAAGTGAAATTAGAATAACTACGTATAAGAAACGTGGGCATAGCGGTAAGGTTCGGTAGGAATCATTTTTCTCTCATTACCACGCATCGCGATAGAAGCTGTATCGTAGTTAATATATGGCTAATAGCCATTATAGAGACTAATAGTCTCTACATAGTTTATCTTTTTATATTTGAATGCCTATCAGTTTCATTGGTAATGTGCTTCCGAATGTATTTGATTGAACTCACCTTCTCAGTAACTATTACACATAATACACAAACCGTTCATAGATAACGCTCCTAGCTCAAGTCTCTGCTCCCTTTTACGGTTGCATTTGTATTAACCCTTCATCACACGCACAGTTTCGAATCCGAGTTATCGGTTGATTGGAGCGCAGCGCTGCCACATGTAACCAAACTTAAAATGCTTCCGGTTCACGACTGCACGTACTGGGCGGCGTAGCGTCGTTTTTCAGTCAGGTCCAGCCCCCTGACACTCTGCCATCAAGCCCGTGCCGTTAATATAGCCGCGCCGAGTGGCGCTAGTTGGCCTTTGTCGTGAGATAGCGGCAAATTTGATTTTAGGGTCCTAATTAGTTTGAAACGTGAGTTTAGTATTTTTGAAGAAAGGAAAGCATACTGCTATCATATTGTTGAATAAAATATTTGTTTAAGTGATAAAATTACAAGTTCCTGATAAAAATGGTTCACAATCAAATTTGTATTTCCACGTATGTATGTATGTATGTATGTATGTATCTGCATTTTCATGAGTTATAATTTGAAGAGAAATTGACGAGCCACTTATGTCCATGTCATTATCACATGAGGATTTTTCAGCAAAATTATTTGCTTCTGAGCAGTGAAATGAGTCTTCTGAACGAACTGTGACATTGACAGGTGGTAAAAATTGGATAACAGGTGATTGGGTCCAAGGGAACTGTGAAGGTATCGTTCCTTCGGCCAACCTGGGCTTAACGAGTGGCGACTAAAAATTAAGAGGGTGATTCTTGAATATTATGAGTGATAAGTGGGATTAATAATTAATGCATTCATAATTTGAATAATGATTTTACTTACTCGACCCAGTTCTGTTCCATCACTTCCACATAGAATTCTCACTCTCAAACGTCACTTGGTAAAAAATGTTTATGGCAAATTTTATGTTTCCCATATAAATCTGGCCTTTCAGTCGCATTTTTCCATTTTTATTAATACATTGACATACGACAATTTGTTGTAGAGGTTACGTTGTCAGATACGCTAAAATCTAAGATTCGAGAATAAGGCCAACTAGCGCTACGGCGCGGTTGCGACTCTTACGGGAACGCAATTCTCTAAGAATGAAATGGTGAAATGTCAGGGGGCTGGTCAGGTCACAGACTAAAGATTTTTTAGATTGTCATAAATGTTTTTTTCTCTTGTTCATGATGATTTCTTCATTCTAGAATATACAAACGAAGCAAAGAAATTGCGATTCTCTACCTGGTTACAGTTTTGTATTAAGAAAAAAATAAAAACGGCGGCGCGGCGCTCGTTGAGCGTGTGATAAAGGGTTGAAAGATTCAATCGTAAATAATCTGTGGAGAAAATTTCCAGAAATCTTTTTAAAAAAAAATATGTAACGTTTTCTCTCATCTTTTTCTGGCGCATAGCTAAACTATACATATCAAATATTATTATTTAACACAGAGAACACTATACATAAAATACGGGATTTAGAACGTAATTTATGGGATTTCCGATCTCATCCTTTACGCGTTTGGAAACATAAATTACGGGCTAAAACCACGTAAATTGCTCCCAGAAATACCGTAAATTATGATTGTTATGTCGTAAATTACGCCTTTTATATCGTAAATTACGACGTCTCATATCGCGAATTACAGGTTGTGACCCCGTGAATTACGTGATCCGATCGCGTACTTTACGCTCCCTTTCCCGTCATTTACGACATCGCAATCAAGTAAAATCTATAATTGGGTTCGTAAATGCAAGGACACATATAAGAAAAACTTCTTTAGGCAACACCAAATCTTCAAGTTTAAGGATATTTTTGATCAGCTGGACATGACTTTCAGCGACTTTTTCAACAATTCTCTAGAAGAATTTAAAAAATTTGGAAAACATTAGTGAAAGATGAAAGAAATCGAAGATGGCAAATTCTCAAAGAGATAATTAACTATCCTACTCCATGGCTTCCGTAAAATTTCCCAAATTTCCAAAAATTGCCGAGTTTTTTACATTTTTTTTTAAATCAATTTAACTTACATCTTAAAATAAATTTTTTAAATACTTTTGGAAATATGTTGAAAAAAAGTCACTGAATACTGATAACCCAAAATATCCTCAAACTTCAAGATTTAATGTTGCCCAAAGAAGTTTTTCTCATGTGTCATCTGCATTTACGATCTTAATCACAGATTTTAGGTGATTGAGACGTCGTAAATGACGAGAAAGGGAGCATAATTTATTGGGTCGGACCTTGTAATTCACGACATGGGTCCGCGTAATTTACCAGTTCGAAATCGTAATTTACGGGATCAACCTCAGAACTGACGACATAAAAATCCTAATTTACTGCATTTCTGGACGTAATTTACGTGGTTTTAGCCATTAATAATTTACGTTTATGCCATCGGTGCCCGTAATCACGCGATTCTAACCTCGCTTCGCTCGGTTAAATCGCGGATTCCGGGCGCAATGACATAAAATTTTGTATGAAACGCGTGCGTAATATATTTTTCGACTCGTGGGATTGTAAAACTCGCCTTCGGCTCGTGTTACAAACCTCCCACGAGTAAAAAAATATATTACGCACGTGTTGCATAATATACTATTGCTAACGCGTAATGTACGTGATCAGAAATCCGCAAATTTTAGGTTCCAAATCTCGTATTTTCAGTACAGTGTTGTCTGTGTGTATAATATACGATTAGTTTATTCATAATCTCGGGTTTTTCCTACTGAAAAACTATGAATTTCACGTAATTTCTTACGAACTTGTAAAATTTACCACAGTTCCGGTAAAAATTATTGCGAGTAACGTCAAAATTATCCAGTTTCATTTAAATTTTACATGACGTACCGTAATTTTTACATGACCGAATTGAAAAATTCCTAAACAGCGTTGGACGACTGTTGGTTATACCCGATCGCAAATAATTGTCCAAGTACGGATCACGTCATCCGGCAAATTATTATTATCGGAAGGATAAAAAAACATTACAGGTGATTTTTGAAGTTTTGATCCAATCAAATGAATTTATTAATTAAATATCTTCTCCCTCAATTATTATTATTGAAAAAAAAAGTTTGGGGAGAAATTACGAAACAATTCGGCAAAATTTACGGAACTGAGTACCGTCGTTTTTCTACCTCTAATGATGACTTTTACCGACCGAGTGGTAAAATGTTCTGAATGATTGGCACTTTTTCCGATTTTGCATTTCGCCCCACGTTTATCTTTCACATATGAATTTTTACGGAACTTTTTACGTACTTTTTTCCAGTATTCTTCTCTCCGTGTATACTCTTGTGTTCTTTCACTCTGGGTTTTTGAAGAGAATATATATAGTTAAAGTTAAAGTTAAAAACTCCAGATGATGGAAATATAAGCTCTTGATATTCACATGTCTCAATTACTTACACCAGGGTCAATATATAATTAACAATGAATTGCCTACTGTAGAGGTGGGCAATCTCAGCCCTCGGAGCTACTCTAGCTCCCGACCTATATTAGGTAAAATGTGCCAAGCTATAAAGTTTATGGCTGCATCTTTTTAGCTCATAAAAAGAGCACATCGCTGCGTGTGTATCGAACAATATTTTTGATCACAATGAATGCATTAAGTGATTTGTAGACACTTTTAGAAACGCCAGGTATGCCTTGTGACCTTGGTCGAGAAATAAATATATGAATGATTCTCAGCGAAGGTACGATATTCGGGACTTTATTATAGTGGGAGGGTTAATGATTACTCGGGGAGATGTCTGTAGAGTGGAATTTATTATACAAAAGTCTCATTACCAAAATTATCAACACAAAATTTAATCCAGGCCTTTTAACTACTAACTAACTTGAAGGTGGGGGATAAGGCCAACTCACGTGCGGCTTCGCAAAATAATATAACAAAAACGGGATGACTCTAAACCTGTAAAGGGCTAGAAGTTAGGGGAGCCGACTGGAAAAGTAAGAATTGGAAGGGGGCTGAAATTAGAACACAAGAAAAAAAATGTACTGGAGGCTCACCGTTAGGTGGAGATTAATATGGGGCAGGGAAGTTCGTTGGGGCAGGGAACAACAGTGGGACACTCACGGGTGATGACGGCGCCCGTCACTTTCGGCAATCATAGCCCTTCCACCCTTCTTTCCTCTTCTGGGTAAACTCTTTTACAGATTCCGCCACACAATCTTTCTCTCCAAGATATTCCTCCACGTAACAGTTCCTCGGTACCAAAATCCTTCACACAAGAGTTCTCCACACTAATTTACCGCTATACAATAGTTCACCTTCCTGACAATAGTTCTTTTCTTAACGCACTTCTCTTCTCAGTGTTTCCTCACAAATTTCTCTTGGCCGGTTCTCCTCACAGGTTTCTTTTCTGAGAGTCTCTTCACAGGATCTCTTCTCAGGGTGTTTTCACAGGTCTCCTCGGGGATGCTTATTTAACACTTCTTCAACACTATATTCTCGATGAGCCATGCTCATCATCTGTCGATCTTTGCGATTAGCGGTGATAATCGGGGTCAATTGAGGGCACTCGTCACTGGGTGTCTTCTTCCGTCCTTCGATATGGGTGCTCTCTCCAGGGATGTCTTCTTCCTTCCGGGGTAACGTGGGGTCTTTCTTCTTGTTACGCGGGATCTTCTTTCCTCCCGGGTAATGAGTGAGTGATTGGGCGAGGGGGAACGGTGGCGGGGGTAAGGAATATCCGAGGATGGCTTGCCCAACGATGGCCAAAAAGAGTCACTTCAACCGAACTTTAACTACGAACATAGCATATATTAATTAGGAGACAGGGGGCACAAAATGCTGCCTCGTCAAAGCCTATAAAGTCAGTTTATGCGCGCAGCGTGATGAAAAAGATTTTTTTGAGAAATTGCTATATTTCGTTAGATGTACTAAGTCGATTGAGCTGAAGTCGTGCCCACAAGTGCTCCAAAGCAATTATACGATACCATTTCAGACTTTTTGTTTAAACTTTAGTCTTGTTGCCGTCGAACGCAAGCTATGTAATTGCAATTTGTTTTGTTTCACAATTTTTGTTGGAAATGCCTAGAAATGTCATGAAACGTAAAGAAATTATGTTTTTCAAAAATGTTCGCATGTGTGTGCAGACTTTCTATTTCAGAACTATTTCTATTACTGGCAACGACTTAGAAATTTTGGCTACCGATTAGTCCGTACATTTGTCAAATATTCAGCCGAAATTCAACTCGGATTCATTGAATGTTTCCGGAGATATAGCGATTTCTCATATGTTATAAAGCCCCCCGCGACAGCGTGGTCTTGAGAGTGAAAACAAACAAAGGAATAATAGTATTTTTCACGCCTAGGACGGAAAAAGGGAATCTGACGAATGCGTTTTTATAGTCCGAGTCGGAGACGAGGATTATAACGCGCATGAGTCAGAATCACTTTTTTCGCCGTGGCTATGATGCTATTTTATGTCTAACCTCGCTTCAATCGGATAAAAACGCGTTTTACCGGCCGCAATGACATAAATAAATTTTTCAACATATATATAAGATAAGAACAATTGATAAGTTAACATTATCGAATGGATGGTAAAACAAAAATTATTCAATGAAAATGAAATTAATAGAAATCCTAACATTGAGAGGGCCGCAAAATTATTTAAAAATATGATTTGTTTATTATATGTCATAATTTACACACAGAACAAAATTCTGTGAAAATTTTCTGTATTGTTTAGAACTTGTTGTTCGGTTTTAGTCACTCGCTTTGGTGAAGGCTATCTAATTGTTTGAGAAAAACGCCCTAAAAGTTGACATTCTCGACAATTTCTAGATGTCTGTTACTAAGCTGTCGACAAATTTCACTGAACGGCAGCATAATTTTTCCCGAAAGTCCCGAATCTGGCTCATGCGGCTGCCGAGATTCGTTAGTGCGAGTTGGGAGAGGGGCCTCATCCGCTTAACGAAACTACCTGTTCTAATTCGATTTTTCTCCCTCCTTGAGGCCTGGTTCGACCAATACCGGCAGAGGGTGACCGTGAGATCAAGCAGCAGTTTTAAACTTTCATAAGTTTTCATAAATTTGAATTATAAATATCAATTTTTCACTCAAAATAGGCAATATTAGGCAAACAATTTTTTTTATGCTTTCATAATGAGAAGTCACCCTTGACAATTATTTGGTGTCCAATATATTTCGACAATGCTGATTGAGCAATAACTTTATCCAGTCATGTGAAACAAATAATTCGTAGATAAACAGTAATTGTTGAGAAAGGGCTGCTTCATTCTCATTAAGGATGTTTTGCTTGTATTTTGTTATTTTTCATGTTTTTCTGAGATTTATTGAAAACTATCGATCGGATTGGGATATTAAAATATAGCGTTTGTCCGTTCCATTATGATTGACTCTTTTATAAAGTTTCATCTCGATACACTAATTTTTGTAACTTTTCACTAAAATTTAATAAAAAATCAATAAATTTTAGTGAAAAGTTATAAAAATTGGTGTATTGGGATGAAACTTGGTGAAAGGATAAATCATGATGTAGCGGACAAACGCTATATTTTCATATCCCAATCCGATCGATAGTTTTCAATAAATCTCAGAAAAATAGGAAAAATAACAAAATACCGGCAGAACATCCTTAACAAAATTGAATTACTCATTATTTGTTTTATTTAGCTACCAGAGTATCTGAAATATACTTCTGGATTTTTCAAATAAAAATATAAAAAGTTTTTCATATACTAGAATGAAATGTAGTATTCGAACACATTTTGAAGGGATGAACAATATTCGGGCAATTTCAAAGGAAAATTTATTTTCTCATGTTATGCATAAAAAAATTGATTTTTCCTCTGGACGTGGCAAAATTACCAAAATTCAAACTGTCATATAAAAATCTGCAATGGAATTTCCAGGAACATATTCCTGTTTGATTCTTCCATCTAAACGGATGAAATTTCAATTTATTGTTCATCCCTTCAAAATCCGTTCGAATATCACATTTCATTCCAGTAGATGAAAAACTGAAAGGGTTGGATTTTATATATTTTTTTTTAAATCCAGAAGTATACTTCAGATAATCGGGTAGCTAAATAAAATAAAAAAATAAGTAATTCGATTTCATTAATGACAATCAACAATTACTATTTATCTACGAATTATTTGCTTCACATGGCTGGCTAAAGTTATTGCTCAATCAAAATTGTCGATAAATATTGTATTTTATTTATTGAGTTCCAGCAAATATCCGTCTCAACAAAATAATTGTTAAGGGTGACTTCTCATCATGAAAGCATAACAAAAAATTGTTTGCCTAATATTGATACCTATTTCGAGTGAAAAATTGATATTTATAGTTCAAATTTATGAAAAGTTGAAAATTGGCGCTCGATCTCACCGTGGCCCTCTGCCGTTATCGATCGAACCAGGGCTCAAGGAGAGAGAAAAATCGAACAGGCAGTTTCTTTAAGTGGATGTGGCCCCTCTCTCAGCTCTCACTAACGAACTTCGGGAGCCGCGTGAGCCCGATAAGTCCAGTTTGCCGGGCCCTGATGTAGGCCACCATGGTCTTGTTGTCTGTCTCTTGAGATTTTGATCTTCGGCTAGGTGTTCAATCGCTGCTACGACAGGATACATCGCTTTCTTGTTCGAGTGTCAGTAGTTTGGTTCTCTGGTCCAAGTTCCCGATGATTTCGTTCAGGTGTGTCCTCCAGCCTGCGTCGGCTACATCTGTGGTTAGAAAGTAAGTCACAGGGGACTGGTACAGAGGAGATGAAAGTTAGGGCTGCGAGCCACCACTGTTAGGTCCTCCACTATCTGAAGAGACAGTGGGAGTTTTTGTCGACAGTGCAAGGGGCCTCTGGAAATGACAAAGTTTGTCAAGTTTAACAAGCCCAGAAAGTATTGGGTTTCTCTTAGAGATGATTCCCCTTTTGAGATGAGCCGATTTATCAGCTGTGTGATTGTTAACACTTTGTCCTCTGGCAGTTTCATCTAGTCCTCTGTTCTGTTCCAAACTAATCCCAGGTACCCTAGTTCCTTAGAGGGCACTAGAGCACATTACTCTTTGTGTAATATCCAACCTAAGTGTTCTAGGATGTGTACAGACTTCGCGGCATGTAAGATCAGTTATTCTCTGATTTGCGCAACCAAGAGAAAATCGTCTAAGTAGACAACGATACGAATGTCTTCTAGCCGGAGGGTTTCTGCAATCTGTGACAATTCGGTGATTTGTGACAATTGTGAAAACGTATGGGGCTGACGAAAGCCCGACTGAAAGGCTAGTCAGTTGCATGACCTCTCCTTTGTAGACTAAACGTAGAAGAGGTCTGTGATTCTGTGTCACTGGTAAACGGAAGTAAGCCTGCAAGATATTGATTTTCACCATCCAGTCGTTGTTTTGAATAAAATCTGGAATTTTGTGATGAGAAAAAAGACTGATTTCTGGTGTGTGGACGTGTTCGTTCAGTGTTCTCAGATCGAAAATTGGGCGTAAACTTTCATCGTTCTTTTTTCTCGAAAAAACCTTGAAAATTCAGCGTGGATGATTTTAATTACTTGAAGAACGGCCAAAAATTGACATTCTAATTCCAACGAATTATCCCTGATTCTGTATTGTTTTTCTTCTGCTGTTTTCAATTGAAATGTTGTGTCACTGCACAATGACTACAGTTTCACCCCAACAGCCGTTCGGCAGCATCTCCCTTTCTGGGGCAATACTCCGAAATTATTCGAGAATGTACGATCAACCACGAGTAGAGGTAAGAGGTCAGATGACACGCCCCATCAGTGAGAATTGATGGAACGTTCCGGAGAAATTTCCCTCCAGTTTCGTAAAATTTTTGAACTCTTACCTTCATATTTCTTTCCGTTTAGGCATTTACATATCAGAGTTCATTACTTTCGCTATGTCATCTAATTGATTATAATTGTTACGACTAACACCCATCATAGCCGGATTTGGATGTTCTCCCTGCATTTTCAAATAACCTCATGAATACTTAATTGTCTATGCAATTACTTAGTCAGCATCATCAATGACGCTGACAAGGGTCGCAGTTGACCAGATCTTGAAAACAAAATGGCTGTCATGTTCGTCACCCCATGCACCATGAGTCTTTCCGACACAAACAGATTTGACCTTGAACAAGCTGGCGACACTCTGAGATAAATTACCAGAAATATCATCGCCACTTGGTGTCAGTGCCATTCACCCAGTCACAGATGCAGCCGTTGCAGTTCTGGAAGAGACATTTTCTCGTCTCAAGGCGTATATATCAGAATAGACCACTTCAATGCAAAATCAACGTTCTCGTTCACGTTCCCGCTCCAAGTGTCGTTTAATGGTGTCGGTCCATAAATTTGTCAAGTGCTGGTACCACTAAAAATTTGGTGATCAGGCTGGACGATGCACGCCTCCTTATTCAATATCGTCCGCAAACGCATCGTCGAATCGTTAGCGGTGATATACGATCCAATTTTCTGTTCTTACTGCTTATTCGTGTCGGACGTTATTACAGAGGCCAAATATGTTATTGATACCAGTTTACGCGGGTTTGTATGCATATCCATAAACGCGCATCACAAGCCAAAATATAGCAACAGAGTATATGCTGCATGCAGCAAACAGCAAACACATACATCTGGTTATATTCTTCTATCATTAAATTTCATTATCAGAAGGGATTTTACCTATGTGGGGATATTTTTTTTGAAAGGAAATCAAATGAATAATTTCACTAAACTAACGTACTTTATTTATTTACACTTAATGATTACACTTAATTGATACACTTAGTTCTGATAAACTCGACTTAGACTCTACTCTGTACGCACTCTACTCTGGACTCTAAACTCGAATCACTCTGAAATCTGCTTTTCTCTGAACTCTCCGCTTTCTCTGAACTCTCTCCACTCTCTGAACTCTCGGCTCTCTCCTCGTGGCTCTAAGGCCCATCCCTACTCCTAGGGTTGCACCAGCGCCCCTCTCGACTGGCAGCCCTTAGGGAACTCTCCACGCTTCGGCCGCGTGGGTCGAACAAAACCCACGTGGCTCGTTTTCCCCAACTCGGGGTATTCCCCTAGTGGTGCTGTCTGGGGCAATCCCCGTCAACAGCGTTTGGGTCCTCAGACCCATTTAATAACGTACGGGTCCTAGGACCCATCATAAACCTAAAGTATAAAACTTAAAACGTAAATATTATTTTTACCCTATAATAAAATCGAGCTAGGACGTATTTCCCCGAGACAACATGCGCTGGGGAATTCCCGATACTACACCTATTATTTCGTTATTGTGAATGAACAAATACCAATTATCGGTGCTGATTTACTTGCACATTTTGATCTGTTACCGGACTGGAAGAGTAATTATTTCTTGAATTCAACGACTGGGGTGTCAATGCCATATATAGGACCATTGTCCACTATTATCTTCCTAATTGAAGTTTTTCCGATAGATTCATCCTGGACTAAACTTCCTGCAAAATTTCCATCAATAACTGAACCGGGTGGAATTGCCAACGAACTAGACACAAAACGGTCCATCACACGGCAAATACACTTGGACCACCGATATCGAGTGAAACTCGTTATGTGGCGCCGGAAAAATTAACTATCACCAATCAGCATTTCTGAAAAATGATGAATTTCTGTATAGCGCCTCGTTTAATGAGCTCCTAGTCTTCTCTACTATACCCGGTGTCCAGAAGATGTCCAGAAGAGTATCGCGAGTTCAATGCTCGCACAATACGAGATAGTTATCCTAGCTGGGTACTTGAACACTTCACTCACAATCTCGCGAATTGGATTTGAAGGTGCCGCGCAGATATTTCAAGGATTTAGCGATTTAGGTTTAGTTTTCCCGTATAGTCACGACAGCT
Organism: Fopius arisanus; assembly: GCF_000806365.1. Lineage (NCBI taxonomy): Eukaryota > Metazoa > Arthropoda > Insecta > Hymenoptera > Braconidae > Fopius > Fopius arisanus. The sequence goes on along the minus strand of NW_011887810.1, from coordinate 557,977 downwards.
TGTTATAGTTACCTCGAAAGGCCTAGAGAAACACTAAAGCATCCCAACATCCTATTTCAACGTCTGACGGAATATGACAAGCCAAATGTGATTTTGGACTTTTGAAGGTAGACTTTCTCGGTTATCAAGTATCGTTGAAGCCATTGCCAAGTTGTCATGACCGGAAGAAATCAAGTTAGGTCAGTTTTTTGGAATAATCCATTTCTATCGCGAATTCGTTACAAATATTAGGCTACGACAATATAGGGCTTTTTGTGTAGGCGGCACAACGTTAGCTGTGGTTGTTGGTACAATGGACTCATTTTCATAGACAAAATTCGGAAACATCATTTTTTCATTGAGGGGAGCACCCCTGTAATTACCAATTCTGGGTTATTTAGCATTTCTAATAAGTGTTGTCTTGTCGCGACGATTTCGGTTTGCGGTAACTTCTCTCTCCACCCAAATTTACCTCAGAATGCATTGAGAGTCATTTTTGCTAAGGCTCTATACCCGGGATTAGACTCTATCTTGTGTTCCTGGAGTAAGACGCCTTCCTTTTCAAAATATTCTTGTATATAGGCGTCTTTCTCTTCATCTGTCGAACAACCATGCAGATCCCCGGAGGCTTCTTGCTTTTCTTTCAAGAAAGTGTCTACACATTTGTTGAATAATCCTTCTATATTACTCTATGCCAGGGATGGGCAACCTTCAGGTAGCTCGGAGCAGAGTCATAAACTCGAGTTAGGAATCCAATAAAGTTTATAACCATGCCAATTATAAGGGTCCTAGTACAATCATAGTAGGGACAGTAGTGGGAGCCTCACAGTCACCGTATTGGGGAGCGTCCCATGACGTCTCTGCCAAATGGTAAAATGGGGAAAATGGCCGCCGTGATTAATATAAAGAGAAAGTTAAATATCCACACATGGACAAAAACTTTTCTGAATATGAAGATAACTATTGGTCATTGAAATAAATATGAAAGTACTCTTCAAATTCAACTTTCCGAATTAATGACATCTTTCAGCTTGGTTTTTAAATTTTTGGTCCAATATCGACCTTACCGAAAAATATGTCTAGGAAAAAATCCCAAACATTGCAGTTTTGACTGGCTGATGTTGATTCTGAATATAAAAAAGGAATATTTTTTAAAAATAATATTTTTTGAAAATTTTCTTCAAAGAACCTTGTGGAATTTATTCCTTGCCTTTGAAATTACACAGCCGGTCTTTACATTTCTTTCGTAACGTCTGCTTTCAAAATTAATAAAAATGTCATCGTGAAGAAAATTCCACATTTTCCATTTTTGACTCATTTCCCCGCTTTTCCTTTTCTTCAGCGATATTTCTCCTCTTCTCCTGTTCTTACGTGTTACCCCCACTTTGGTTGATTTCAGCCGAGGAGAAGGCCCTTTACGACTTGGGTCATAAAGGCCCATCACCCGACACAATAAGCTTTCGTCTACCCTTTGTTATGTACTACCCAGGCAGGAATTGACAATTGGCCCAAGCTTGGGTGATGGGCGGCCCAACCCCGGCTAAACAAGGCCCGAGATTGGCATCCAAGGCTGGCTCAAGCCTGGTTGAGCTTTGGGATGATAACGTGCGGGCCTCCCTTGGCCACCAGACTTGAGACTAGCTTGGTTGCCAGACCTTAGCCATGCCTTATATTTATTTATTTAAATTGATAAAAAAATAAAAATAATGTTCATTCAAGCATTTTTGCAGTTGATTAGTGTCTAATTACTCACTCCCAACTTATTTTCCACCGGGAATCGCTCATTTGTTAACTTAAAATATTACCCTAACCGGGGATCGAACCGACGACCCCCAAATCTCTAGTCCTGCGCGCTAACCGCTAGTCTAATGCGCTATTGGTACTAATAAACCTAAATCATCCATATATAGACTCCAGGAAGTTTCAAAATATAATCCCTATTAACTTCTATCTCACTAGTTACCAATTATTTCCGTAATTGATTATTCAGATGCCCTCCCCCCCTCCACGTATCTGCAAGGGTTGGGCCGCCCATCATTCAAGCTTGGGCCAATTGTCAATTCCTGCCTGGGTTGAGCCTTGGCTTCCATGGTCGGTCCAATGTTGGATAAAGATCGTCCTACCCGATGCTTGATCGAAAAAGGGCAAACCGAACGTGGACCAGGAGTTGTCGTCCCAGGAACGTCTGTCAGTCCCGGCGAGTCATTGGCCACCAAGCTGGGGCGAAGGCTGGCCGTCCCTTGCTGACCAACCCTTGGTAGCCAGTCTTGGCCCATTTCTGACCCGTGCCTGGTAACCAAAGCTCATGTTTCAACATTGGCTGAAGCCTGGCTTAACCATTGGGTGAAATATGGCCCAAGCTTGGTTGCCAAAGCCTAGGCAAGTCTAGGTTGAGCCAAGCTTGGACCAGTTGTTGGAGCTTGGAATTCCTACCTGGGTAATAGAGGTCGGGAGCACGACTTGCTCTCAGAGCAGAGGTTGCCCATCCCTGCTCTATGCAATTTACGCAGTAGTCCATAAGTTCAGGAAAATTTTTGAAGGCAATTATTTGACGATTTATATCGATCACAAATCGTTGTTAGATGCTTTCAAACAGAACTCAGCCCAGCTAACACCCTGGCAGTTTCACCGTCTTGAATTTATCGGTCAGTTTTTAACTGGTAGCCGGCATAACGCACGCAAAAATAACGTCATTGCCGATGGCTTATCTCGAGTTGCGACCATTTCGCCAGCAGCATCGACGACGAAGTTAGTTTAGCTCCCGCTCGCAACGGTGGCTGACTGCTAGCAGCTGTAGCAGACAGACTCAGGAATCATTTTTCTGAAATGGTTCCAGTTCCTGGAACCGGTCATGGCCAGGATAAAACATTCATATTGAAAGAAATAGCTGCCCGCTTTTACGTTCTGGTGTATATTTAGATGCGCACCAGCGCGCTGTCACGCTACCATACGAGGGGCGACATCGTGTCTTACACGGCACCAGAAACATTTTGTAATAGAAACTAATGGCGACACAACTGGTGTCTGTATCGACCACTCGAAGTTAGTATTGACAGTTCGCGAAGATGAACCAAATAATACCGATCTATCGCATGCTAATGGCGGCTCCGATATGACTTTAACGCCACCTTTGCAAGCATCGATACTTAGCGGAACATACACACCACCACAATCAGGAACATCCACATGCACTTCATCATCATTTCAGGCTCCGACAAGCGATGCAAGATCATCATTGAACTCAATACAGTGACCATCGAGAAAACGCGACAGGTTCGACACTTGAATATTGAGAGGAATATTATAGCGAAGCTACTTTTATATTCATTTTCCCTTGGTTACTCCATTGTTTTCGCGGTCAGCTTAACAAAAAATTTTCCTACCGAAACGTGTTTGTCTTACTCCGGGCTGTTCTTCATTGTAGGACATCTTCGTAATAACCCGGGCTGTCGCCAATGCCAATGGTCGTCTTAATATGTTGTAGATATTTCATCGAGATGCCATCGTTTAAACAAGAAGATCCGAGCTCAGTTGGGCAAAATTTATTAACAAAACTTCTATTTGTGATATGGAAATGTTTTTATATAGTAATCAGTACGATTATTGTTGTTTTGGAGACCTCAGATGCAATCGAAATGCACTTGAATACATAGAGATACTTTTGTTCCTGGAAAAATGCCAGCAAAATTCATAATTACGCGAATAAACTATGCACTTGACACCGTACTAGCATATAACTCACGGTTGACGATAATGTTCACAAATAGCAGAGATACCATCTCTTCGAAGAACGGACGATAGCAATCTTCAGCATCTTCTCAAATTGCTTTAGCGCGATATGTAATTTATCTAGGGTCAAACGACAAACGTTACTTTGTGCACTCTCTCCGGCTACAGTGTGTTTAATCAGTTGTGAAATTCACTTCGGGTCTATTATCATCGGAAATGCAGAAAATAAGTCTCTTCGCCATGAGTCTATCAATAAAACTTCAATTGCAGAAATGATATTTCATTTGTAACGTGGTATTTTGACCATATTAGCTCAACCGTTTACGCGATTATAGGGAATTCTCACTAGCTGAAAAGTTACCGTCAATGGCAGTGAATTTATTTATTTCGTTTTATTTTGCATGACTTAGATAACGCCACATGTTTCATTCATCAATTCATTATTAGGGCATATATTTCCTTTAAAATGGACTTTTTACTATTTGCAATACATTGAGGCTTACTGTAAATTTTTTCACTTTTGCACATTTCAGTAATCTAAAAAATGTCTTTGACTTCCCGAGAATTCTTACTCGTGCAACCCCTCACCCACGGTAGTATCACTGCAGGACTGATGGTAGTAGCCGTACGGTTAGAGTGCTAGACTCATATGCCAATAATCCGGGTTCGCTTGCCGGCACCGGCGATCAGAATTTATAACAGTCTAGTCTCATAGTTTCACTACAGAGCGGTGGTCCCGTTACAAGGACGAGTGTACCGAGACAAGCTTTTTCCCCTCGAATGAGGGTTTTCCATCCCTTCGGTAAGTGCGGCATAGGGGGTTAAGGGCTGGGAAGGGAACAAATCATAAAAACCATAATCATAAAGGGTATACAATACCATCGCTGCTGTCAGATGAAGGAGCCTAAATCCAGTCGTCTTTATCGCACATGTGACGCAATTAGCAAGATACGCACTTGATTGGAGTTCACCAAGAAAATAAATAATGATGGGTAACTGGAGAGGTATTATATTGACACAAAGCAATGTTGACAATAATTTTGCTCAGTTTTGGTAACGCTGAAAATTTATTCTCTTCTATTTTAGACAGGAAACATGGATTGTTGTATATGTACTTATACAGGTTTCTATCCCCGGATTTGGTCACTTTTTTATCCGAAAAAAATTGGTGTAGGAGATGTTAATACACCGCTCTCTGCGTTACCCAGGGCCATGACGAGGAAATGGCAGTGTGTCGGCCCAAAGACACCACATGCTGATAGCTTTAAAGACAATGGACACACAGAAAAATGGATTTGTTTCAACTGCCTTGAGCACATATACAAAACTCTGAATTTACCTGACTAGACCACCTACCATCACTGTCTGAACACGGCGAATGATTTCTCCGTCGCTATCGTTCTATAGCAATTCCCAATAATAATAGTATATTATGCAACACGTGCGTAATATATTTTTTTACTCGTGGGAGGTTTGTAACACGAGCCGAAGGCGAGTTTTACAATCCTACGAGTCGAAAAATATATTACGCACGCGTTTCATACAAAATTTTATGTCATTGCGCCCGGAATCCGCGATTTAACCGAGCGAAGCGAGGTTAGAATCGCGTGATTACGGGCACCGATGGCATAAATATACTTTAATTTAAAGTCACTCCCTCGTTTCGTCAAGAAAGCAAAAGCAGGGGGAGGGTGGGTGAAGGAATTTCAGGAACACCAGAATTTACCTCAAACCTGTTGTTCTGTGTATTTATCTCTTTGTTGCTTCTACCGCTCTTCTCACTTTATTTTCTGTTCACTGAGAGGACACAAATGACTTTTTCATCAGAGAAATCATAATTTCAATGATTATTTTTTTTTCTGAACCTGAACCATACATTTACCGAAAAATGTACTTAAAGCATTGCCAAATCGACAGCGCGTGCGTTACAAATTAATTGTACTTCTCGCGCCCCGCACTGTCACCACCATATCATATCTATCATATTTCCCCATTGCGTTCCCCAGGTGGGGATTCTCCATTGGTTCAAGCTTGTACCAAACTTGGACCGAGACTTGACTAGGTAGATTCAACGTTGGGTTCCAATTCGGCATCAATGTTGACTGCCCATTGATTTGTTACGCTCGTCCGAGCTTGAATCCCAATGTTGATCCAAGATTGAATCAGGTTCGGCATCCAAACTTGAACCAACCTTTAAATCTTCCCTAATCTAAGCATCACCCAATATTGAAGAACAAGCTTCCGCCTAATTTGGCTATCAACCTTCACCCAAGCTCGAATTTCAAGCTTGACCCAAGATTCCACACTAAACGTCGATTCGGTCTTGGTTTCCAATCTTGAACGAAACTTGATTAGGCATTAGTTTGTAACGGTAACCCGAGCTTGGATCGCAAGAGTGATACAAGCTTGAATCCAGTTTGGGCTTTCGGCTTTAACCAACCTAAATCTAAAGTCACTCAAGCTTAAAGATCAAGCTTGATCCAAACTTTGGTATTTGGTCGGTTCGAGCTCGACCTATAAGGTTCGACTAATCTCAGTTAATCCTTGACTGATGATGCAAGTTCGAAGTTTATCCTCTCTTGGCTATCGGTTCGTTACACATTCGAATAAATTTCGCGTTAACGCACCACGCTGCACAAAAAACTCACTTTCGGCAGTCGTATCGAAATACATTATGTCCTTTAATTATAGGGATGTGAGGCTTCAAATTCATCATAATTTGGGTAGAAACACATTTTATAGAAAAATGAAAATTCTAAAACAGAACAATTGAGATATTATCAACAACATGTGCAAAACGAAAAATGAATAAGTCAGTTATTCATCGGCTGCCTCTGCACGAACTCGTTGGACAAGGATCAAAAACATAAAATCGGTAAAGGCCACTAAGTGACTATGTATCAAACTTGCTCAAGTATCTTGAAAATTTATTCAAAGTTCCAGTAGGGCAACAGAAGTTGAAATAAGGGCCAAAAAGACTACAAAAAGGACAAGGATCAAAAGATAAAATCGGTAAAGATCACTAAGCGACTATGTATCAAAATTGCTCAAGTACCTTGAAAAAATTTTTTTTTTCGTTCGAACCCGTTTTCTGCCGTTTTCGAGTTTGCTGCTGATTACATTTTTTACTTTTCCAGGCTTACCTTCATATTTTTCCTGAGTAACTTAGGTAATAGAAAATCCGTTAGAAAAAGTGAGTATTTATTTGCTATACTGATAAAGTCCTCCGTTTGTTATTAAGAAATAGATTCGTTTGGATTTTTTCCACAAATTCGTTCGATATAACTAACGATTTTTTCACAGTTAATACTCATCATTTTTCATATAACTAACGGTTTTTTTTAGAGCACTATTTCTTCCTTCAAGATATTATTGTTTCCGATTAACCGAATATTAATAGCTGTAAATTTTCATACAAAAGATCACAACAAAATAAATTACTAATATATAAACATTTATTGTGAGCCACAGGGCCAAGTTGCATGATTTTCAAAACAACCCAAATGGCACACCAAATGGGTGAAATTTTACAGTAGAATTTTAATAGAACCTCAATCAAATTTCACAATTCAATCAAATGTCTTACAGAAATGTAATGATACGAAATCGATTCTTTGTCTTTAAAGTCCTCAGAATTGTTATCAATATCCTACAACGATAGATATTAGATAAGAAATCAATTGATTAAACAATGTCCCTCACTTTTCTCACACGCAAATTGCACTGTGGCACTGAAGTTTTTCTTAGCGACTCCGTTCACTTTACCGCCAAAGCCACAGTAGTGCTGTCCTTGAAGAGCTCTCGCATGATTGTATTACCCTGCGCGAACGTCTTCATCACCCTTTTTTAGACAAGTATCATACAGAAAAAATTGTGAAAATTATTATCCAAACGAATTCTAACCGATGAAAATAATTAACAATTTGAATGAGATTTTATACGTAAATTTTTTACAGTTAAATGGATATTCAGTAATTGTACTCCGCACCTCCTCCTCAGATCATCATATGTAGTACCCAGCCTGCTTGCCTGATTGCAACCACAAGGTTAAAAGTAGAATCGAGAATTTTTCGATTCATACCTGTCCGCGACCCGCCGTCTTTTGGTCCGCTCCGAATTCTTCAGTCGTTTTCCTTGTCCGTCACGGAAAACCATGTGATTCTTACCAATGTCTATTTTCTCCGTTTGAAACATCAAATTGAAGAGAAAACGGTCAGACAATGATGATTCTTCATCATTCGATCATCGAGATGAAGAATTCACGCGACTGAGGGAAAAAATTAAACTTCAAGAGAAAGGAGTTGGTGGCTTGAGAAAGAAACGTAAGTATAACCTCTCTTTAGCTGTTTCAGACAAGACATACAACGGAACCCTGAAAGGCCAATATGGCCTGGCGGTCACCAATAAACTTTCAAGTAACGTTAAACCTCCATAGAGAAGTTCTAAACGAAAACAATGTTTTCAACCAACCGCAAAACTGAGAGCAGTGCAAGTCACAAGCCTCAGTCCCAACAAATGACATACTTGGCCATCGAGTAGGGCGCAGTCAAGTACTATGCCCAACCCACCAGGAAAACATTAATGGATAAAAATGTCACCTCGTTCCCTGGTCCAAGCAGGAGACAACCGGTTGTCGAGGAGACCAAGCAGAGGACGTTTCCGAGACAATGGATATTATCGAAGTGGACGACGGTCACAGCGATCGAGATTACGTAGCAGAAGTTATCAGCAGCCATCAGAGAGTTCTAGCAGTAGAACCCATTCTTGCCATGATTTACCCAATTATTCCAGAAGTCGCTCCTCACGAGGATACATGCTGACATACTATTACTCTGGAACGATATACTCTCAGAAGGTCTCCCGAAAGAAGATCGTCAAAATCTCTTTGAGAAATATCCAACTCCCAAGAACGGTGCTCTGTGTCAACCTCCAGCTCGTAACAAAGAGGTAAAGAAACTCCTAACAGAGCCTCTACTTACTGGTGATAAACGACTTGTAGAAAAACAGGAAAAGTCACAGTCTGCTTGGCAGCAGTGGGCTCTACCCTCCCGAAACTATTGGTGAATGACACAGTGGCGAGAATCGATTTGATTACACTCCTCAGTGATGTTCCACGTATCCTGGTAGATTTACAAAGAGATGAGATATTCACCAGACGTCTCATTATCATGCCAAACTTAAACCAAGCTGTGAAAGATACCTTATCCTCCACAATACCTGGCGAATGACTGTTTGGAGATAACTTCTCAGAAATCATGAAATCAACGAAAACTGTAGATAGAACACTGGAGGAATTAAAACCAGCCCCTAAAAACACATCTACCACCAACAACAGGCCGCTAAAAAACGCGAAAGGTCCCTCTCGCCCCAAGTTTCAGACGACACAAGCGAGGGGACATCGACAGCCATTCTCGTCGTCGACGCAGAAACCGAACTTCAATCGCCACAAATCGACATCTAGGGCCAGTACAACTAATAGCCACAACAGAACCAAAATGGACATCTCAGGAGAAAATTCTCGTGGGTAATCAAATTGAAGTGTTACTCCAAAAAGGTGCCATTAAAGCATGCGCTGAGTCTGAGGATCAGTTTAGATTAAGTGTCTTTCTCATACCTAAACGGTTCTCAACGGTTTATTCTAAGTTTGAAGAAATTAAATAAATTCGTCAAAAACCAACACTTTGAATTGGAGGATATTCGCACTGCTAGAGATTTAATGCGACCAAGCTGTTTTATGGCCAGTCTGGACCTTCAAGGCGCATATTATCTTCTTCCAATTGCTAGTTAGACAAACAAATTTTTGAGATTCCAATTTCACGATCAATTATATGAGTTCCCGTTCGGATTACACACTGCACCTTACGTGTTTACCAAACTGATGAAACCCGTAGTAACTTTTCTCAGGAAATAAGGCTTCTCCTCAGCCATCTACCTGGATGATTTACTTCTATTTGGCGATGCAATACAAGAGCACCCAGAAAATGTCAGGCAGACAAGTCGCGTCTTAGAAACTCCAGGTTTCCTAATTAATAAAAGAAAAGCAAACTGAACCCAGACACAAGACTAAAATTTCCAGCATTCATTCTTGACTCAAACGAAATGAAGGTCGAACTTTCTCGAAGGACAGCAACTAAAATCCTAACACTCGCGAAACAATTTAAAACAAACTTCTCATAAAAAATCCGAGACTTTGGATCTCTTGTAGGAATACTTACTTCCTGCTGCTTCGCTGTCTAGTATGGATGGGCCTACGTAAAGGACCTTGAGAGAGAGAAATTTCTCGTATTCGACAAATGCAACGGAAACTTTAGAGCACAGATGACATTGACACTTTGTGTAGAAATACATCTAAAATGGTGGCATAACAACATCCGTAATATTTACAACCCGATTAATTGCTCCAAGTTTGTAGCCGAAATATTCTCGGATGCTTCTTTGTTGGGTGAGGGGCTAGTTGCAACAATAATACAACTCACGGATTTTGGACTGAAATGGAATGAAAACAACACATTAACTACCTAAAGCTCAATCCAGCGTTTTTTGCGTTAAAGTGTTTCGCACAAAACGCTAAAAATTATTACTTCGGATTGACAATAGAACGGCCATCACATATATCAAGCGAATGAGTTGGGTACAATTCGGAAATCTCAGCAAAATTGCTAAGGAGATATGGGCCTGGTGTGAAATATGTCATTCATGGATTTTTGCTTTATTCGCTTAGTAAATAACGTGGTCGCGGACTTTGAATCAAGGCGTGTAGAACTCGATCAAGAATTTAGTTTAGGAAAAAAGGCATTCACAAAGCTCTGCTTAACTTACGGTCACCCGGGAATAGACCTCTTCCCAAGTCCCAACAATGCCAAATGCGTGAAATACATTTCTTGCAAACAAGACCCTGGGTCATACGCGATAGACGCATTTACTGTTGATTGGAATCGAACTTTCTTTTATGCATTCCCACCCTTTTCACTCATTCCGAAGGTATTGAAGAAAACTTTCCACGATAATGCCGGAGGCATTCTAGTGGTGGCCCATTGGCCCTCTCAAATTTAGTTCTTACAGTGCATGCAAATGTTCGAGTATACACCAATCACATTTAAACCCAACTATAACCTATTACGTTCTTCCAACAGAGATCCACACCCCCTCTGGTCCCAACTCTCTCTGGTGGGCGGAATATCATCGAACAGACATATCAAATGAAAAACCTGGACCCAGAAACGATAGAGATCAGCATCACATCACTCTCAACTGCTTCTCTCCGCCAATATAATTCAGCTTTAAAGAAATGGTGGAATTTCTACCACCTCACAGACACTTCCGTCTTCTCTGCCACCATAGCAGAAGTACTGAGATTCCTCACAACTGAGTTTGGGAAAGGAGCAGCCTATGGCTCAATCAACACCTTGAGAGCCGCTGTTGCGCTCATCTTGGGTCCTTCGATTGGAGAAGATTCTACGATTCGTAGATTCTGTAAAGGTACTTCCAGATTACGACTACCGAAACCCAAGTACCCCAGTATTGTCCTTAATCATGTCACCTAATGGAACCCGAATGATAGCTCCTTGGAGCTATTATCAGAGAAAGTGGCAGTAGCATTAGCAATAGTAACTGCTCACCGAATACAGACGCTGACTGCCATTGATATACGAAACAAAATTCTTACCTGGCTGAAAACATCAGGCTCTAACAAATATTAACCAGACCTGACTATTCCATTTTTCCCAGACGACTCGAGTATCTGCGTTGTATCAGCCCTCAATTCATACATTGAACGGACTGCCCAGTTACGCGGGGAGACCAATAAGTTATTTATTTCATGGAAAAAACCCCACAAAGAAATAACATCGCAAACGCTGAGCCGGTGGGTGACAAATGCCTTAAAAAAGAGCGGTGTCGACACAACCAGTTTCACGGCACACAGCACGCGTCATGCGGATAAATCAACAGCAAAGGAGAACAACATTAGCATAGATGCCATAAGAAAAACAGCTGGTTGGACTGACTCGTCCAACACCTTTGCCAAGTTTTACAATCGCTCAATTGTAGAGGATAAAGTGAGAAATAAAATAAATATATAGATAAATGAATGAATAAAAAATCGAATCTTCTATACAGTTGAACACAGTGGATGAAACTGTTGCCGTACTTCTTTAAACATTTACATATGGTGATCTGAGGAGGAGATGCGGAGTACAATTGAACGATTAAACGAACTTACCTAATGAAGTTCTATCGTAATTATACGAAGTGTTTCCTCCGAAGATTGGTCCCACCCAATAAACTTTCCAAAATTGATTTTGCCCCTTGTGGTATACGGCAAATCTTTGAATAAATGTGGTATTTGAAGAGGACCAAGGAAGGTCTGGCCCCTGACCGGTATGAATCGAAAAATGAACTTTTTGGTTGCAACAACGAGCAGGTTGTGTACTACATATATATCTTCGGAGGAGACACTTCGTGCAATTATGATAGAACTTCACTAGGTAAGCTCGTTTAATCGTTCAATTTTAATAGTGAGCCATTGCAGAAATACCATTCAGAAACAGTTCACGTGAAAAAGTCTCTCTAATTTAATGGCAGTTCATCTAAAGAAAAAGTCCCTAAGTATCTGATTTCGATAACGAATTAATTTACCAGAAGTTCGGCTTACTTAAGTACCATAGCAAAGATTTCACAAGATTTTCCTGAACTTTGGGATTCAACGTTTTCTCCAATTTTAAGGAATCCTCCAACGGCGATATGGACGATAAAGCTTTCGGTGAAAGATCTACTTTGTGATTTGGTCTTGTAGATGAAATCGAACCATTCAATTCATCCATCTTCTTTCTCAAATCATACTGCTGAGCTCTTTTAGTATTCTGAATCTCATCTCGCGTTGTGGACGTCATTGATTCAAATTGAGTATCCATATAGTCCTTTAAAAACGCTAGAATCGAGAAAAGTACATTATATTCTGAATTATATTCATTCTACAAATTTCTAGTTTTGTGTGTGTAAAATAAAGCATAACTGATAAAAAAATCATCATATCCCTGTTCTCGTAGAGTTTCGGCAGCTTAATCTTTTTCTCTCTTCTGGTTTGAGTGTTGTCCGTAACTAGTGGACAGTTGAGCGCTTTTAAAAAAAGAATATAATGTTCTTTACCAGAAATTTTCGTGACATAGTTGAGCAAGTTTTGTGCGAATATAATTGAACAATAGATGAAAATACCAATATAAAACTTGAAAACAAATTTTATAAACACATTTATTATTTTTTTTCTATATTTCATACATTTATTTTCATATATTATTTATATTGTATCACACATCATGTTATAGTATAGTAAAAATACAATTGAAATGTCAAACTTTTATTGCAAAAAATTGGAATATCAATTGTTGCAATTGTTTAATGTACAAAAATAGTGTATACATATGAGAAAAAACCATTACTTTTGAAGGAGAGTGAGGCAAAATGAACCGGTTGAAAATTGACTGTTTTTGCATGTAAGATAATTTTTGAATATATATTTTTTTCAAAATATGTGTTTTCAAAAATTGTCACAGAGATGCAGGAAAAAATTGGCGTTGCTTCCAATAAAATTCTAATCTTTGGAATGCATTGAAGCTCGCTTCGATATAGTTACACTTTTTGGAGGTAGGCTCTGCGAAGATTTTTCCGTGTTTGTAGTTTGTAGAGTGGTGGAGGGTGATGATTGTGCTACATCACAAGTATTCGCCTCTTAGACATTGGTCTAAAACTTTTGATGGCAGTTTCGACTATAGAGCCATTAGTATCCTCATTAACTTCAGATATCGACTGCAAAGGGGTTGACACATTTAGCATTAATGCAGCACACTTCTTGGAGATATGGGGCTCTTGGCTACCATCAGAGTCCGAGTTGTGCGATTCAATGTCTGATCGATTCTTTATACATTTATCGCTGAAACCTTCTACGGGCACTTTCTGAATCAACTATAGGAAGAGAATTCCACTATATTATAAAATGAAATTCAATAAATTAGGTAAAATCGAGAACTCTCTTGAAAATCAGCATCAGTAATACCCCACAATCTCCGAAATTATGAGAAATTTGCAAAAATCTTGGTTGCAAAAAACTGCACAGTAAGTTTGAAGGAATGACAGTCTTTTTTTAACGTTCACTTCAGTCTAAGCTTATTTCACACAAAAAAAATTGTTCGTTTCATTGAAGGAAAAAATAATTCTATTCCAAAATTGATTAATAACGTCAGTGAGCCATGAGAATATTGAAAATAAGAATTTCTTTTGAGACGATTTCCGTTTCGTTTGAGTTTTGAACCATTCTTCCATTATTCCATAATCGTGCACTGGAGAAAAGTAACCAACTCCCTTCGTCGTCTTATTGTGGTCCCTGTCAATCCCCTGTTGGTTAATGATCTCGACGATGATTCGCTCTTTTACATTTTATTCGCCACAAAATTCGAAAATTCAATATAACGCGTTCCCCGCCACGTGAGATGTGGTATTTCGTAACTCATACTAAAGAATCAATGGGACGTTCTTAATCCGCAAAGTTTGAGGTTAATTGGAATAAATCGGTAAGACTCAATAAAAACGGAGAACGATTCCAGTAGAAAACATTAATATTTGCTCAATTTCGTTTCAATATACCTCACTGTACTTACTTGGATTATATAACTGTCTGTTTTCGTAGTGACGCCCACGTTTCAAAAGGTTCAGTCTACAATAGTTACTTATGCTACAAGGGCTGAAAAGTATTTTTGGCCATCGGCGCGGATTTTAATAAAATACGTTGCCAAAATACTTTTCAGCCACTCTAGCATATGTTACGTTTCATTAAGATGCATAGAGAAGTAACTTTTCAGCCACGCTCTGCCTCGCTTTGCTTGCCTAAAAAGTGACTTTCCCGCACATTATGAAAAAAAATATTGTTCGCAACTCGTGCAGAAGGTTGTTCTTGGCATGTAGGATTATACCACACGCCAGAAATCACTTTTCCGCACTTGTTACGAAATATAGTATTTTTCATCACGCTGTGCAGGTAAAGTGACTTTATAGGCACGCTTGTCGTTTTCAAAAGTCCCTATAAATCACTTAAGACTGATCTGCCGGTATTTTATTATTTTTCCTATTTTTCTGAGATTTCTTGAAAACTATCGATCGGGTTGGGATATGAAAATATAACGTCTGTTCGTTACATAATGATTTACCCTTTCACAAAGTTTCATCCCGATATACCAATTTTTATAACTTTTCACTAAAATTTATTGATTTTTTATTAAATTTTAGTGAAAAGTTACAAAAATTAGTATATGGGGATGGAACTTTATGAAAGAGTCAATCATGATGGAACGGACAAACGCTATGTTTTCATATCCCAATCCAATCGATGGTTCTCAATACATCTCAGAAACACAGGAAAAATAACAAAATACCAGCAAAACATCCTTAAGGCTGTATTGCCGACATTTGAAGCGATGGAAGGAAATGTAGAAATTTAATGAAAAATTTTTATAGGGTACTTCAATGTCGTTGGAAACTACATGCAAAATTTTAAGTAAGTTGCAAAGCCTGTTCACTAGTTATAATTTTTTTGAAAATCTCTGATTAACCTGTGGTTTTATGGACATTCTCAAAAACCTATTGAAGAATCACAAAAATGGAAGCAGCTCAATGAAACTTAGTATGCCAATGAATAATAGTACAACGAAAAAATAGCGTTTTTTATTTTTTTTTTTTGGTCAATCAAATCAATAATGTGCGTTAAATATTAAAAAAATGAGTATAAAATCACGGTCGACAAGAATTTTTACGCGCGCAACTGACGAGTACGGCAACGTCTCATATAATAAGTTCAACGAGGATGCGCGCACACCGAATTCAAATATGTACCATACACCAATGCACACGAATTATTTCTAGTATTGTATCACTTTTTTTATGGGAAGCTAGTTGTGGTTCATTTTTTCTATTGCTGAGTCCCAGTCTCTGTTGTTGTAGTCTTTTTTATACACTTTTTGCGTGAGACGGTTTCCTTTCCGGTGAAACATAATTTTAAAGCACAAGTAGGTAAGGTTAGATGGATGACAGAATTTTTTATATAGTATTTATCAACGATATATCGGAAAAATATCATATTATTAATCCCTGATTCTATTACAGTTAGAAAGCACTTAAAAATTCACATTTATTTACTCGTTTTTACACAAATTAACAATATTTATGTGGTCGTATGAGAAACGTGAATTTACACAGTGATAAATAGACTGATGTGGCGTAGTGAGCCAATGCTACCAACTTGTGCCACTAAAAGCTTTCTATTACGCGACGCTGTTACCCAGCAAATTTCTGTTTTTGAATAATTATAAAATTAATATTTTTCGTTTCTTTAAGGTGAATTTTTTGATAATAATCGCAATACTATATCGTAAAAGAAATTATACGAAATTATACGAAATTATACGAAATTTCTACGTTTCTCTCTGAAGAAACGTGGAAAATGTTTATAAACATTGACGTATGACTGGCTATTGTGGTAACGCTCGAGTTGTGATCGTGCAACACCGCATGTAACGAGGTAGCCCCCCATCACGGTTTTATCGTCATCTACCTGGCCGATATTGCTCAGCTATGAGAACAGCGTTGGCAATATTTTACAATCGTAATAGCGGCCACTATTTTCAGATCTTTTCAAGAATCAATCACAACTTTCTCGCGAATTCTATTGGGTACCCTAATTTTTATCGCCGACAACATATTCCCCTACTGTCAAGTAAATGAGTCCATTTTTTTACGATGTTGAGTCTGTATTCAGTCCCCTTTTCAATCAAAGGTAACGCGGTCACGTTTTCCCATAAGACTCTGTGTTACAAATAGGTATTTCCACAAATTGTTATCTCGCTAAAATGAACGAATGGGGGGCTCTAAAATATTACTTGCGTATGGTTCATACTCTCAACTATTCCTATCTATAAAAAGTGATACAGCAAAATTAAATTCTCGAGAGTAAAATTTCGGCTAACTTCATACGTAAAAACTCATTTCTCATTGGTCAATTGGCTGCCATTATCAACACGGAGCGGAATCAACTAGCGCGCAGAGCAAGCGTTCGGTCCCGTATGTTAAAACAACTATAGACTGTATTGAAATACTGTTGGTAGCGATTAAACCCTTCCTTAATCCACACACTGTGATCCACACATGTGCGTGGCCCCGTATTTTACGACCTCAAACTCGTAATTTACAAGGACGGATCTTGTAATTCACGAGATGGATCCTCATCTAATGTGCGTGTCATCATTTAATGTGCATATTCTAGGTAGTAAAATACGAGATCCAACCTCCTCATTTACGCTCCCTTTCCCGTAATTTACGACATCTCAATTACCTATAATCTGTGATTGGGATGATAAATGCAAGGACACATATTAGAAAAACTTGGGATATTTTGGATCATTTGAACATTACTTTCAGTCTCTTTTTTTCAACATTTTTCCAAGGAAATTTTAAAAATTTTGAACATTCGGGAAACATTAAATTGAAGAAAGTATACAGAGGTCAGTGATGTCATTTATCTGCGAGCTAGAGGACACTTTGCTGCACTTGTATCGAAATATGATATTAAATACACTTCATTGTTCTCGGGCACTGTAATCTTACAATGGTGTCGGTAACTAGCCTATCAGTTTTCTGTTCTAATGCCGGTATGAAATAGCTACTATAGACTTACATTTATCTGGCAAATCAACTAGGTCAGTAACAACAGTGTTTTTTATCGTTATTTCGATTGAAAATTCCTTTTATTTAGCAATCACGTGGGCACGTACTGCTAAGGACATACGTTTACGTGTTTTGATTCTTTCTACGAGAGGGGCGACATGGGTCTCCCCTCTGAGGCATTCCTTTTATGCCATTGCATTGTCTCTCCAAACGCGTTATGCGTACACAGCTACTTATCATAGAATGTTTTCCGGAACTCAACCGAAAATACCGCCCCTCACGCATTATTATGATCAGACAAACTTCAAAATTAACCTATGCAGATGCCGACGTCGGTAGCTCAATGGCTAGTGTTGGATACCCAAATAAACTTGGTCGTTTTTTAAGGTTCAACAAATTAAAATAAGAACTTTATTTCACTACTATTCTGGAGTACAATACTTTAGGACATCTAGTCGTGCCTAAGTTTAATTTGTAAGTGACAAAATTTGAGGAAGTTGGTTATGTATATATTGCGGGGATATTGAGGGATGGTCACGTGGTTATCTAGTTAGAGTAGGGGTAGAGGGTGGATATTGGTAGTTCAGGCGGGTCGTTTGGGTCCGAGGGTCTGGTAGGATCCGAGGAATGTAAATTGTTTTATTATATGCACAGCAATTAGGGCTAGGACCTTGAGGATTAGGACGATTGGGACTGTTCGGGGTTTTTTGCAAGGATTTGTTGAGGGTGAAAATATTCTAAATGAAATTCATTTAGTGGGGTACGTTTATGGCAATGTTTGGAGGAAATAAGGATTTAAAATTGGGATATTTTATTGAGGGTTGGTTTAATGAATATTGGGGTACTTTATGAGGGATTAAGTTTGAAAAGAAGAAAATGTGTTCTTAATGGTAGAAATATTGGGGTATACGACACTAAGTGCGAGCCTAGTGTTCTGAGTCCCTAAGTTCAATTTTCCGAATAACTGAAGGCTTACAGCAAGGAACAATAAACTCACCCTGTTTATTTTCCCTGTTTACTGCACATATGATTAAGTCTTTCGAATTGAATTCGGGAAATTATACATAATCACTGGCCTATGCCGGTGACAGAATCATTTATGTCGCAGGAGATAATAGTACTGAGATCAATAAATCACTGAATGATTTGGTTAACAAAGTTAATTGTCTATATTCCACCTGGAGTTTGAAAGTTAATCCAAATATAAGAGTAAGACGACCCTCTTCGGGAATACAGGAGCTCACTTGTCAACAAAAAAGAAAAAAAGCATAAAAAATTCGCTATAAAAATTACAATCTCACTCACAATCGAAGAAATAAAAATCACAAACAAAAACAGAGTTAAGTACCTAGGAGTACATCTAGATTATTTAGTTAGGGGTGCAAAACACACCGAATTACAAATCGAAAAAGCTAGAAAAAGATATAAAGCTCTTAGCCACCGATTCCATAATAAATTCATCAATAAAACAGTACGAATAATTTGTTACCTATTACTTATCATTCCATTACTAATATATGACTCAGAGATATTGTGGAACATGAGCATCAGCAAGGCAAAATATTAGAAAATTTGAACGGAATTGCTTGAGATCTGCTCTCCTTTTACATAGATCAGCTTGCTCTAATTACCTCAGAAGAATGAGCAATAAAATCCTCTACAATAAAACTGAAATATCTAGAATAGATAATTTCATCATTCGTCTAACTAGGCAGGATTATAATGAGATGAAAGGAATCCCAAATGAAGTTATAAAATCGTTAGCAATTTTCGCAACAGAAGACTCTATCAACTGGGCCAGAAGTGGCCATATAAAGCCACTATATTTCGCATATTATAATGGAATCAGCCTGTGCCAGGATGAACTGAACAGACCGATTGCATATCATATCCCTACTAATAATAACATACTAATAATAAAAAAATGCCCATTGATGATTTTGACTCCTGCGATCTCTTATATTCCAGAGAAATCCCTACTTGTGATCTCGAAAACTTTACTTGAGTCAAAAAACAACTCTGGTGGCTTAACGTGAACAATAGGTACTTACGAGAGCTAAAACGTCGCCATGAATAACAACCAAAATAAAACACTTATAAACCCTTATAGATAATAATCGAAATAATAATCGGTCCCGAAGAATCATCAGATTTAATAATCAACCACCTCAGAGAGGTCATTCATGGGGGCTATATAATAGACCAATAAGTAAGGAATATTACAATACAAATGTAAGGAAATGTCTCCCTACAACGTTCACCTAACTCGATAATAGCCTTAAGAAAACTAAATCTTCAAAAATCCAATCCATTCATATTTTCATTCCCTTTTTTTTAGTAAAAAAAAAAACCAGTGTTCTACAAGTTGTAAGTTCGATTCCCCGTTGAATCGAATTTTTCAACAGGCACCGATGAACGGGAGACTGCTAATAGAGCAACCGCCTGTACCGACATGGTTTTTCCCGTTGTTTCCCATGTCACTCCTACGTTCTATAGGAGAGTGAATACGGTAGAGTCTAGGATCCGCAGCTGCATGCATAGGGTGTGATAGGGCTAATTAGCCAGAAAGGGCAGAAAGGGCCAAAATATTTTTTAAAAAATCTATGCAGGTTTGCACATGCAACTAACTAGAGTTCACACTAAATGTTGGATACCCGAGTAAACTTCGTCATTTTTAGATTTTTCCCCAAATAAAAACGAAGTTTATTTACTATTCTGGAGTTCAATATTCTTCAGACATCTAAGTGCACCTAAAACTAATTCGTAAGTAACGCTAAATTAAGGTAAAATGGTTATATGTATATATTCAAGGAATATTGAGGGATGGTCACGTGATTGTTATTTCGATGAAGTAGGGATAGATGGTCGATATTGACGATTCAGGGCAGGGCACAGCAAGCTGGGTTCATCGGACTGACACGGCTGCCGAGGTTTGCTAGTGAGAGCTGGGAGAGGGGCCTCATCCACTTAACGCAACTACCTGCTCTAATTCGATTTGTCGCTCTTCTTGAGCCCTGATTCGTCCGATACCGATAGAGGGCAATCGACCGGCAATTTTCAACTTTCATAAATTTGAAATATAAATATAAATATCAATTTTTAATCGGGGAGTAGTTATTAACCCTTAAGTGGCGAGCGGGCCATTGCGAACTGATATCTCTACGATTTTCGCCCTTATTGGCATGTTGCTCGCCGATTTTCTCGCATAACTTACTTTTTCTCCTCAACACTTCATCAACACTAACTCTCAAATATCTTTATTCTCTGCTGTACAATTGAAAGGCACTGAGTGGCTTGATCAACGTCATGATTATTATCAACGCCAAGTGTCTCCTTGGTATTTTTGCACATAATAACATCATCATCAACATTTAATTCAACAGTTGCTACATCAACCTCCTGATTATCGTTAATAGTAGGGGATAAATTATCTCTCGGGGATTGATTACAATCACTAAGTGATTTAATTCCATTCACTATAAAATTATTCTGTAATTGGTAATTTATTAATTCGCATTGGGAATAATAAAAAAATTGATGAGTCTGTCTTTAGATGCAATCGTATTGCACAACTTTTATTACCACTTTTTCAATGTCCAGAAATTACAAACGTAAATCTGGAGCATATTATTATAACATTTTGCATTTGAAAAAAGAATTACTTTTGTAATTAATGGGAGCACGAGCCGACCCGACGGCGAACTGTCCTACGAGTGTTTATAAAAATATTATCCAACCTAATTGTTCCCCCCAAAATCGATTAACAGATCCTGAAAGAAGGACGAAAAACCGACACACTCCACCATACGACTTGGAAATTGGTGAGGCGAGGCTATTCTAGACATTTACCAAAAAATTTAAAAATACTCACTGCGGCGGTTCAAAAAATGTTTACAGAGCCTTCTAAGTATCTTTTAGATCAGAGGCAACCGCAGGTAGGCTCGGAGCTGCAGCCATAAAATTATTAAGGTTCCAATTATAAGAGACCTAACGTGATTACAAGGGTTATCGTATATTTGTGTGGTAGGGTAACATCGAGCGATGGCGTATGCGCGTGATTGAAATGTGAGAGCAAAATGTTTTAAATTTTTATGCACGTGTCTGGACATTTTCTTTTTGATAAAAAAAAATGGAATTAAAAAATGATGATTTAGATTCAATATTCATCGGTGGAAATGAAAGTAGAATGCTCGTGAACCTGAGAAAGAAATATTCCATCGTCAACTAAGCATTAAAGGACGCCGATAATTTTTTTGATTGTGAGATTTGCTCATTTTAATTTGGCATCAAGAGTGGGAAATATAGAAATGAAAAGTTTGAAAATGCATGTCAAGTCAGGTCTATTAACAAGATTGTAATATTTAATAATTGTTTTCCAAACAATATTTCAATTATAATTTCAAAATTACTTCAAGAAATCTATGAAAGGTACGAAATCTTTTTTTATAAAGACAATTAAAAGCAACCAATAACCAATCAAAAGGATAACAACAGAAAAAACAATAATTGAAAAAATGTTTTCATTAGAGAAATAGAAAATAGGGGGTGCAGCCATAAATTTTATGGCTTGGGACAATTTTGCGTAATGAAGGTGGGGAGCTGGAGTAGCTCCGAGAGCTGAGGTTGCCCACCTCTGCTTTAGATCCCCTTCTGACTCGATCCGCGACCTGTGAAGAATGGAAAAACTTATTTTTTTAGAAATAAATAAATAAATTTAAAAACATAACAATTTAATTATTTACTTACCAGTTTCAGAAAATTTATTTAGAGATTGAGAACTGTCACTTCGATGAAAATTGTAGATCAATAAAATAAGACAAAACACGGGAATAAGAATTTACGCGTCTGGTGAAGTGTATGTGCACGACTAATACGTGCCCATAAATTACAACACGCAATTACAACATTTTTGTTTTTGGTATAGCCTTATACCTGTAAAAGTAAAGTGCATTTTTTTGACCAATAAGAATATGTGCACACCTTTTTATATTAAATTATTTCGATGTGCACGATTTTTACGAAAAATGTTAGTTTCTATTTCGCATGGCCATTTTTTTATAAACATTATATTTCATGTGCACACAGAAAAATAAAAGTGTGTACAACATAATAGAGCGAAATCTTGTGCACAAATTGGATATGCACGTTTAAAAATCAAATGTACATATTTCATTTGGTTTTTAGATCTATGCACAAACATTATTGTGTACAATTCTTACATGCATGACTCATACTCTGTCGTTGAACTAAGTCTAAATTTCGATCGATATTACTCGCATAAAAATAAAACCAGAAGATAATTTTTTTTCTTATTGTTCATACGACTACAAGTCACCTTCGCTTGGGTGGTCAGGTCAAGTGACGTCACTGATGTAATTATCAGAGGATCAAGTTGCTAGGGCAACAAAAACAGAACTATGTATTAAAAAAAGAATAGGAAAAATTTTGATAAATCGAAAAACAATTTCGGAAGCAAGTAACATGAAAAAAAATAAAGAAATAAGCAAATGTAAATTAATCATTATAAAATAACCACGTGATTAGGTGTAAACCTTGGAATTGTCTCCAAGTGCGTTATCACCAGGAGGCTCCCGTGTCCCTACCTGGTGCATCGATATCGTACGATGTCCCTTTGTTAACACATCTTAATCCATATACATGCATGGATTAAGACAATTGAAAAAGTAAAGTTAAAAGGAGTGCACGGACGCATTCAAAGTTAGTCAGTCGTCACTACTTAGCCAGTTAATTAATTGGTTGTGACTACTTATATAGTCAGTAATCAGTATTGAAAAGTATTGCGACTAGTAACGAAAATGTAGTAAGTCTTCGTCAATCGTAGTCATTAATAGTAGTAGTCAGGGAAGGATCCTTTTGTACGAACAGCTGCGAATTCCTTTATTCGCGGTTTCCTTCGTATTTCAATTCCGCAATTTTATACAGGTTTAAACCAATCACCGGAAATTAAAGTGATTTAATTTTCAAACATTTGCCAAGTAAAAAGCTATTTGCGAAAGGTAGGCTTAAAACAGGAGAAATTAATACTCATAGTTTTGCATTATTTATTGGATAATTATCGAATATTTAATAGAAAACGTGACGTAACATATGTGAAAAGAAAGGCGACCACTTATCTCCCTAACGGAATAAAAGGACGAGGTTAGGGCGGGCCGAGTGACATGAATGGCCTTTTTTTATTGGTTTGTTTTGCTCTGTTGATCCATTTTGTCCTGCCTTTCCTCATAAGAAAATTCACATAATCAACTAATTTACAGAAAAAAAATTCAATGCCACGCGATAAGTTCTACGTCTCTCCCGCAAAGTTTTTGTATCTGTAAAATATTAAGAACGAGGCTATATCGCGTATACAAAGCGTTCTGAATGGCGGTAGAAACAAAGCTTGCAAGGTTCAAGTGCGCGTGTAGAAGTGTTTTAGAGCTAGAACCTTGACCTGTGAGCGCGTTATGTCCGATTAAAACTCTTTAGCTGAGGGGCAGTAGAAGTTTCTCGCGTGTGGATCGAGATCAACTCAGTCGACGACTTTGGCCTGCTCTCACTGACTGACCTTACTTATACATTTTCCTAACTGATATATATCATCGTGGCGAGGATTTTTCCTTAGCACAGTAACGACCAGATATGTTAATAATGAGGTAGCCAAATTCTACTTGAGGTCCATTAACGAAATCAATGGGTCAACATAATTACCCCAAAAAACAAATTTGGTTTGAGATTATAATAATTTTACTCGCTCCACATTTCAAAGTTACAAATCGAGACTTTCACGTATTTTAAGAGGTTCACATGCCTTAGGGAGCTCCGACATAACTCGACCGATACTTATTTATCGTATTTTTAATAGAGGCGAAAAGGATTTTCCCATTTGGTCAAGGGATGGGGGAAGTCATAAGAGTGTCGTGGGAGTAATTTTAAGTCGAAGAGTGCACCAGTGGGGAGAGATCAGAGGTTATATGAACGATGTGTGCAAAACTTAGGGGTAAAATTCGATCTACCAGAAATCCCACAGCTGGTAACGCTGGTTTTTAAGATTTCCAATAAACCGTCTCAAATTTGAGACATTTTTCAAACCGAAGATGTAAGAATTTAAGAGAGAAAAACGATGAGAATCATATTTCGGGCATAGAGTTTATATTTTTAGACTACACCCATAAATTCATCTTTCTTCCATGAAACCTGTAATTTTTATGTGATAGAAGCTGGTGTAGCCGATGAAAGGAGTACGATTTTATGACACATGGTGTTTTTTCAAAGGTTCCAGGGTTAACTACATAAAATGAATGCATCGTACTATCGTATATCGTATTTCGAGAACTATTCGGTGCGAATTACGATTTTACTCTCCAACTAGCTGAACAACGTTGAATGCTGTTCTTTTGTTGTTGTGTTTTTCAAATTTCTCACGAGTGAAAGACTTTATTGTGCAATACAATGGAAGAAAAGTGAAGTTCTTCGTTCAAAACGCACGAAACAGACCATTCAGCCCCCAATTCACTCCTCAAAATAAGCTCTGACGAGTATTGCAAAATAGTATATTATGTTATGAGTGCGTAAAGAACTCACTTTTCGCACGTACGCGTAACACATCCTGTTCCCGAGTGGAAATTTTGGTCAAGTTCTAGTCAAGACTGGATCAGGTCATACTTGTAACTGGATCAAATTTTGATCAGACATATAACGCAAATTTAAATCAAGACTTGATCAAACTTTTCTGATCCGGTTTAACGGTTCCGGATTTGATCAAGTCAAATGTATCTAAATCGGATGACTGGAATATGGAAAACAATAATAAATATTAACCATAACTCACTTAAAACAACAGATAATTAATTTCTTTTATTATATCTGACCGCTCTTAATGAAGCCCGATTGTAATTAGCGATGAAAAAACCCTATTATTACCCTATTAAAACCCGAGGAACCTACGATTACTAAACCTACGCCCTAATCACTGGACTACCGTACTATTGTTTTTGAGTTGATACTTTTTACCTACACAATCCGCAAGGAAGTATTTGATGACTTTGAAATTATTGCATGTACATTCTGAGCGAGAAAACATATTCGGTTCAAATTTTATTTCATTATTAAAAGATAATTATAATAATCATAACACAATGAACAGATGCAAGTTTGATGATTTTTTTAGACTCAAGATAATGCGCTCTTATGTTTGATACTTCACTATATATATTTCCCTTGCTTCCTATACATTTGTGATTCTTTTTTATGGAGCTATTCAATTGAAAATCAAGTGCATTGAATCGGAGGGAGAACAAATTGTATTGAGGCAGCTTGATCTCAGAGTGAGATCATCCCGAGTGGAAATCAGTTCAGGTCTCCTTGAAGTCCGATCAGAATTTGATTCAGTTTCTGAACTAATTTCCACTCGGGTTGTTCGTAACATTTGCCATTGAAGAGGTAAAATGGTAAAGTAAAAGCTAAGTGGCTGTTTTCCAAACGATCTGTGTATTAAACAGTTCCGAAAAAAAGTACGTATTATACGTCCGATCGCAAAAGACGCGCTTTACATATTAACACAATGAGGAATCAGATCACTATCGATTTTCGATCGCGAAATATTAAATCTTATCGGAACGAAAAGTTCTTTCGGTGAGCTTCAGGTTTAATCAGGCAGTGCGCAGATTTGATTGGTCAGATATGCTTAATGAAGAACTGATCTCATCCGAAATACTCTGATCAAGTCCTGATGTTAAGAACCTGACCTGAACTGTATGCTCCGTTCAACTGTAACATCTTTAATGAGACTCGGATTAGGCAGCTAATCTTGAACTGAGGTCCGCCCATCACAATTATTCTGATACGACTCACATTAAGTCGAATTGATTTCAAAATGAGTTCGCTTACAATCATTTTTGCATTAGATACGTGAGCCTGATCTCGAACGATAATACATCGGTTTCCAATTATTCTCATCACCTTCTGATTAGGTACAGACCGAATATGACGTTGAACTTCCCGGTGGCAATCACACTGATCAAATTTAAATCAGCTGAATCTGATTTCAAACTGAAGGGTATCCGTTCGCAATTATGCGGATAAGGTAAACAATATCTGATTTTGAGATCAGATTGCCTGAACCCGGCTTGATTTGATTCAGATTCGATCCGGTTGAACTTAATTTTTATATAATCATTCTCTAAGCAGTAATGTTTGTACACCCAAGATGGAGCTGGGGAAAAAAATACGTGTAATATCGCTAATATATAATGAAAGTATCAGCATCATGCATAACTTATCGTTCATGTATCAAGTTCCCCATATATTTATCAACGTTATCATGTTAGTCAGTTGATCATGTACGTAAAAGTAATAATAATCGATTGAAGAAGCACAAAAAATGGTCTTTAACTTGTCATTAATTATCAAATCTCTGATGGGTCAATGAAAGAGTAATTTCCAATAAAATAGATACTATCCAAAAAATTGAAAATATTTTCAAATTATTCTCGTCTAATAATGCAAATTGAATTGAAAAACTGAAGCAATTGACCCTGAAACATGACAAGGATGGTCTGCTGTTGTACGGTTGCACCATGTTGAACTCAGATACAATGGACTTTTAAGAGTGTCATAGTTACACAATGCCTCATTGACCTATCTTTTCCTATTATAGTGTTGTTTGACTGCAAATTATTACTGGTGCTTTCTCGGTACCAAAAGACAGCATTAACTCTGTTTTCAATCTTCTACATCATCTCTCGAGGGTAATCAATTAATGAGTGAAACCGATATCGGAGACTGAATACTACCATGCAAGTGGAAACCAGAATGTAAACTATCTAAGTATTCAGTCTGACATAAAAATCAATCGAAATTCGTCTTCTTTCTGCTATTTGAAGTGAGTCAATCGTCGGAACCTCGATGGTAGTTGCGCTTTTTCCGCTTTTTGTTTTTTTGTGTTAACGTAAGGCGGAACACTTGATTGGCCTCTAAGCACTAAAGTCGATTAAAACGGTACTTCTGGTTATCGGCGAGATCGTCAGGTAAAAACGGGGAAAAAACAATAATAAATTCATATGCGCTGGCGCGACACTTTCAGTAGATGTTACCATTATTGCAATGCGACATCTTGCGCCAAGTGATTTTCTAAAGCATATAAATATAAATGATATTCATCATGTCTCCCATCACTTACACCTTAGAGGGAAAAGCATGCGAAAAGAAGCAAGCAGCTGTGATTTCTCCACCAAATGAAAACCTAGTTCGAATTACAATAAAAATTGAGGAATAAAAATAACACAAAAAAACAGCACGTGAAAAAGACATAATAGTTCAAATGGTCTATCCGTTTTTTATGAAGTGCCATTTAGTTTTGAAAGGTATTTTTCGCAAATGTGTCGAAAACTGTGAAACCGAAATTAATTTTTTACCTCTTAAAATATTCATTTTGATGTACTTTATATCTCAACCAATTTCAAGTCACATACCTCACCATAGAAAATTTTCAAGAATTTTCAACAAATTTTCCAATTTTACACATCAATGCAAATTTCAAGTTGAACAATTTATTTTTCCCGAAGTGAGAGTAGTCACAAACATTTGAGCCCTTTTCTAGCTGTTCGGAACATACCATCAATTAAGTGTTGGCTATGAAATATTGGAAAAATCACTCAAGGACATTCTTATTATCACGTGCTCAGTCTCATATGCTCACAACCTCTTCTTGTTTTATGCTTTTCACGAAGCTTTGTAAAGCTTTGTGAAAAGCTTTGTGAAAGCTTTTGGGCGAATGCTGAAAAATGAACACACGATTATGAAAGTTGGCGAGTTATTGAATAAGTATAACACCGAAAAATTGTTTTCGATTCAATCTAATAAGCAGTTCGTTGAAATCGAGAAATAACATAAAAAATAATAGAAGAGCATTACATCCGTTAAATTTAATTTAATAGATTAAAATTTAATTGGTTATTTATTCTATATTTATCTATTTCTTCATAAAAAATGGTCTTCCGACCACCCAGCATTCAATATTTCAAAACATAATTAGTAGAAGTATATAATATTAAATATAATATATATTGTGACGAATTTCGCTTCCTCGCGGAAGGAAAACTAGATCCAAAGCCCTCGGCGACCGATCTAAATAAACTATAGTCAGGCGTCAGTACGTCTTCTACCCAAAACGCACAAAAACTAATTTAGATTTAATCAAAATTAATTAACATTAATTCAAAAGAAACAAAACGGCTAGAACAGTAACCGGCAACTCAGTATCAACCACGGAGGCGGCTGGGTCGAAAATCCTGCTCCAAGAAACAATTCTGAGATGATTGGGTTTCGCTAAATAAGCCAAATTCCTAAATTCGGTTACAAGACAATTTATTCGCTTTTAGTCAAAGACGATAACTTCGGGTCCGAAATCAAATTACAAAGTTCAATATTTCGTTAGAATTCTAGATAACATTATCACAAATCGAACAAACTCGATACAATTTTAAATCCCTAATCACTTCTTTAACAATTTCAACTGAATAAACTAAGTCAGATCACCAATTCAGATATTCGTCAAAATTAAGAAAATAGTCAATGTTGAAAAAAAAATTAATTAAGTCACAAAAATTAAATTCCTGAATCTAATAGAAGAATTATTCTTGAAGAATGGTTAAGTCAAAAAATAAATAGCCATTAATCTGAGACAAGGGATTTAATAATTCCCCAAAAGTCAACCCAAACAAAAAGCGGTAATAATAACACCACTGCAAACACGTGAAACTGGGATTATTCCGAGTCTCTACACTCCCATAGAATTTACTAACCTTTGAATGTCACTTTCCAACCAAAAATCACTCGAGTGTCGATAGCAACGCTATAATTCCAATTTCCGTTAAATCCAAAAATTGTTTAAACAAAAAAAAATATATAGTCTCTATAACCTGAACAAGAGTTGATGACACCAATGGTTATCGAAAATATCGCTAAAAGAATTTAGAAAATTACTTTCCCCAGCAATGGCAAAAACCCCCCTGGAGAACTCGACAGTAAGAAAATGGACCCCAAGCGTCCTAACAAATCAAACTCAAATTAATTTTCAGGATAACCATAAAAACTTTCGGAAGTGTTCAGTCACTTACCGATATCCAATAAACTCGTCCAGTAATGTCAGACCTCTTAAAAAAAAACCGAAATTGTCCTCAACACAATTAGAAGACTTTTCAAAATTCTTATCTCTTTTCTCCGCGATAGGCCAGTATAATGCGATAATCAACATGTGTATCTCAAATGATGTCCAAACGGTGAGTGATAAAATTGTCCCAATACAACCAAATAAAAATTCGAAAAAGAAAAAAAAATAGAATTAGCAAAAATATAAAAAACCCCGCAACTTCAACTCTTGTTCCCGGTGACTCTTATTAACGGTCAAAACCCAACATAACCCAACATTAATATAATGATATATAATATATAATTTTGAGCGGGTGAATACAAAAAAATGCTATCGTAGAAGCAATACTTGTATGCATTATCAAGTAATTTTTGGAGAAGTGGTAGAATTTTTTATTGGCCCACATTATAGACAAATATAAGTATTACGCATCAAGTACCTAAGCATTGATAAAAAATAACTGCGTGTTTTTCCCAAATGCTTTGTTAATCAGGACAAATAACAAAAGTAAGTGCTGAATACCTGACTACTTCTTTTTGGAATTACGAAACGAAATCAATATAAAAGATGGGGGTAAAATGAACGATTAAATTATTATTTTTTGAATCCAAAACTGCGCCAATACATCCAGAGGTGAGAAGTTGTAGAAATTAGAGGGAGGGAAGAAGAGAGACAAGATGGTAGAATGTTTGAAATGAAACGAAAAATAAAGTGAACCGTGGAACAAAGTAAACCGGTAGCCAAATGCATTCTTATAAGGGTCAAATAGTTGAAAGGCTGCAACAGGAGAGTGATTAGAATGATTGAACTTTCGTGAAGGCCAAGTCGCAAAGATAGGCACATAACAGTAATCAGGGTCGAATGAAAGAGAAAGTGGTAAAAAGTAATCCATTTGTTTCTATAATATGACGCTGATGAGCATTTAAAGCTTTCTAATTTTTTCTATTACTGACCGAGGGGGTAAAGTAGGTTATACATAACATTTTCTGTTCAGGAATATTTGAGCACCTTTCAAAATTTGATATGAAACACAGGATGTGAGAACGTTTTTTACAATTCATACAGCCGAGTGGTGTTTTTCATTTCTTCTTTTTTTTAAAATTAATATTGTGACGTTTATGAATTTTACCCGGAGGTAAAACTCAAATAATGTTCTTTTTCTACTGCTGACTTATTATTGTGGGTACTATTTGTCCGTCACTTCCTCCTCGACTAGCTCTGCATCGAGCTCACGGGGGATTCGTTCACTCGGAAGAAGGTGGGTGAGGGATTAGGAAGAATTCCATTAATTCATTAACCACTCGCGTAATTTACAAGTAAAATGATGATATATTAACTAAAGCAATTAAAATACACGACAATGGTCTAATTGGGTCGATATACGCGAGCTTAGGGAAGTCGAGAATTGGATACTTCGACTCTCGTCTTTTCTTGGCAGAAGGCATGGAGCTCAGAGGTCTGCTCGGTTCAGCTCCCGATCGTACTCTCTAGTCTAATCCAGAGGTCTGGACTCTTCCGTTGCCGACCGTATTCTGCTGTTTTCAGCGTCTTCACGACTTCGTCCAGGCTCTTTCCAAGTCTCTACTTACTGAGCTAAGCAGTCTCACCGTTAGTTTCCATTGTTATTTTTTTTCGTATCGTTGATGTCAAATCAGTCAAACAGCTCAGCATACCTAGAGCTGGACTTCTAACTGACCGTGGGACTGCTGATGCCATGTCTGAATAACAGGAAAGAGGGATCATCTCTCTCGTTTCTATCATCCACCATTGTCTTTAATTTTCAACATATCTTATTTCGAAAAACCGACGTATTGCTTAATCTAAATACGTCACAATATGAATAATTGTTTTTTTTTATGTTTTGTTTAATTATGGATATACCAATGAAAACATCTTTTTCAGATCTTTTTACTAAAAATGTGGGAGAAATAGATTTTCAATTTCATACGATTTTTAATAGGTACCCTATTTTGTACTCCCGAGCGTCAAAAATTCGTCGTGCCTGTTGCATCAATAGGGTAAAAATTTCCCTACGAGGTGGGACCTTGAAATTGAAAAATGATCTATGATAATATGTTCAAAAATTTTAATAGAAATAGAAAATCTTTACCTACGTAGACAGAAACATTATAGCAGTGAATCTATTCATACAATATATCTGAGCTAATCAGATCCAAAGCTCCAACATATATACAAAAAAATGGCTACTTATGAACACAAAATATATTTGTCCTCACTACCATGAGGCAAAGGTAGGCTCGGAGCTGCAGCCATAAAACTATTAAGGCTCTAATTATAGGCGACCTAACGTTATTAAAGATGTTACCGGATATTCGTGTGTAGGGGATAACACCGCAAGATGGCGCGAGCGCAGCATTGAAATGCAAGGGCAAATGTTTTGAATTTCTTACACGTGGGACAGCATTTTCTTTTCGATAAAAAAATAGAAGTAATATAGTGGTTCCGATTCAACATCCATGAGTGGAAATGAAAGTAAGATGCTCATAAACTTGAGAAACAAAAATTTCATCATCAATAACTTTTCAAATTTTGATTATCACGCCAAGATTTCCACTCATTTGTTCGAGTCACTCAAGCTGGCCCAAAAAATTTTTAATTCTCCTTCCTTTTAGAAAAAGGAATCTTTCTTGAATATGAAATCTCAAGAAGACATGGAGGGGGGATTTTCTATTTTTTTTACAAAATATTAGCGGTAATGAAACTTGGACAACTCATTTTTTTGCTCAAGTTCACGACCATCCCACTTTCAATTTCATCGTTAACTGTTAACTTTCAAGAACCGTATTACACAAAAACATATTTTCAGCGAAAAAAGAATAGACCGATCTGTATTAGTACCTTAATCATTTATGGGTTAAATATTTCCGAACATTAAAGAACGCTGATAATGATTTTTATTGTGAGAAGGTTGCACATTTTAATTTGACATCGAGATCGGGCAATATAGTAACGAAAAGTTTGAAAATGCATCTCAGGGCAGGTCTATTAAAAACATGATAATCAAAAAATCTATGAAAGGTACGAATTTTCCTTTTTGTAAAGTCCATAAAAAATAACAGTAATCAATCAAGAAAATGACAACAAAAAATATAATAATTTCAAAAATTTTCCCATTAGACATTGAAAATTTTCCAATTTCACTTTTCCCACCATCAAATTTCTGCCGATTATTCCCACTATTCTTGCCTACACGCAGGGCTTCATGGGCCCGAAGGGGGCGCAGCCATAAACTTTATGGCTTGAGAAAATTGTGTCTAATTGAGATCAGGAGCTGGAGTAGCTGCGAGAGCTGAGGTTGCCCACCCCTGCCATATAGCCTAATTATTAAATTATTCGTCAGAACCACGATAATTAAATTAACCCCCGAATAATTTGCCAGGAAATGCATTTGCCTATAAGACCTTCTTTATCCTTCTATTCCTTTTGGAAACATCATTTATAATCCCTTTATTTTTTGTTTGTTTCAGCGGACAGTAGTTTCCTTCTTGCCAATGCTCAAATTGTTGACTTTCCAATTGTTTATTGCAATGAGAGCTTTTGTAAAATATCTGGATATAATCGAGCCGAGGTAAGTATTACATAAACAGCTTGCCAATATGAAATTCTGATAACTGACAAAACAACAATTACTGAATGCAATTTTTTATCATCCACTTTTGAATTTACCAATAGAATCACCATTTTGATAATGTACGACAATATTGTATTGTCTCAATATGGATTTCATGGAATCTGCTAAGTTCATTGTTTCTGGATCAATATTGTTGACATCTTGTTTTTTTCCGCGGATTGCGTAAATTATATACTTTTGACTAAAATGGATTTCAAGTAAAACTTTATCCAGCTCTTGGGAAAAACAAAACTAAATAGGTAAACAACAATGACGAGTCCTTTTACACATGGAAATGGGCTTAGATGGGAAATATATATTAATTGTATGCATCTATTGCCGCTAAAAATATAATACATCAGATATATGCTGAAAACATTGGGACATATCTATATTCCACACATATATTCAGTACATATATGACATTTACATGAAATATATTTGCAGCCAAGAATGCAGTATGTTACATATATTATTATTATATATTTATATTTTATTCCCATAAGGATTAATATCAGCCATTCGTCAAGTCCATGATTAAGAATATTATATAAAATTTCTAATTTTTATATGGAGCATCTTTGTCAACTTAGCCATCCATTTGCATGTCTCTAAAAGTTTTGGTCAAATTCCACGTTTTTCTATATTTGGTAAATTGTTCTGTACATTTTTTCAAATTTCTTGGGAATTTGCGTGCGAAAAAAGTTTTCTAAGACATTACTTCTTCCTAGTTTTCAGTGAATGGTTCATGTGTGAACCTTGTATTTTTTGCTCAACTTTGTTGGTAAGGTTCTTATGCTTGAAAAATAAATAGCATAAATAAAAATGGGAGAAATAGACGGAAAGAAATAGACTAATTCAAATTACCATGAAGTATTTTCTTTTAACCATGTTTTTTATTCGTTTTATACGGTAGGTAATTACAAGATTACAACAGATATTCACATCTAAAAAAACGGGTAGATAAAGAAAATATGATATAAGTATCTGACGTTCAATAAGCATTGGTTACTTTTTGACACTTGCATTTACTTTTGCTATTGGATTTAAATGAAAAAAAAAATTGTTTACGTATGGGCTCATGGGGCCAGGCCGAATCGGATACCAGGTAGCTTTTGCATCTCCAATTTTTGTTTTATTTTTTCATATTGTAGTGTCGGTTTAAAGATGCATCCATAATTTTTTTCAATTTCTTTTATTGAACAGTTTTCGACGTGTCGATTTTTGAAAAATTTCAAATTTTTTTTTTTCATTATCCATAACTTCTCGAAAAATGAACCAAATTGGATGTATTTTTTTTTCAATTTCGGCGTTCGAACGCACTTTATAATGAAAGGATCAGAAAAATTATTAGAACTGTAACTCTATAAAATTTTCAAATTTTAAATTTAAATTGATTGATTAACAAACAAACACGTACTTACACGTAAATTTTTTAATAAAAAAGTCGGATCCATTAAACCATTTTTAAGGTTGATTTTTCAGTGGGATAACGAGGGCATGTATTTTTTCAACTTTAATTTCGACATTTCTGTTATCTATCTTAAGGTTGTTGTCGCGAGAGAGTCAGGCTTAAAATTTACTACGCTCCGGGTTGATCTTCCGCTAAGCGGAGAATACGAGTTAGAATATAAACTTTTGCGGGTGTACAGTTCCACTCGACTCACGCACACAAGAATCTACCATGCATGGATACATGTACACACAGCTAACACTAAATGGTGCCGATCATGGCAACCGCGCGCAGCGTGTCTCTGTTTTCATGTCTCTCTCTTTCTCACTCAATGTATTTATTTTATTTATGAATCGTCCCTTTGATTCGTCATTGACTATTCCAAATAGATTCGCGCCACTCGAGCAAAAAGCGTTGTTGTCGCGTCGCGCGCAACAAACCCATGCGCTCCGCCCACTGGGAGAAATAATGCTACTTTAAAAATTTATTACTCTACTACGAAACTGACGATCACTTTCTTCTTTCTTCAGTATATTGGTGGTCACTATTTCTACGTTCTGTGTTAATTTCATCAAAAAATGTGGAGTGGTTTTTTTTTTTCAATAAAAACGGTGAAATGCATTTGAACCCATGTTAATTTAAAAAATCATATCTCAGCTCAGAAACTGACGATTGGTTTTTTGTTGTGCTCATTTTGGAGGGAATTTTAAGAGCTATCTATAGCAAAAATAAAAAAAAAATCTGTCGAAAAACGGGTTTACACGACAACAACCTTAAGGTTGTTGTATGGTGATAGTCTCTACAAAAAATTTATCCGGTGCAGAACGGGTCAGTTTAGAACACAATCTTTTCACGGCATATACTCACACTTAATTGATTGCATTGTACATGAATAGTTAAAGTATAACTATATATTTTCCATATTAACTATTTTCAATTATATAAATTTATGAATTATCGATAATTATATCGCGTAAACTAAATGGTCAGTCGATTTTATTTTTTTTCTGTATTCCCTCCCACGATATATATTCCATGTTTTTTTAATTTCGAAAACTGTCGAGCCGATGATATTTAAAAAATATATTTGTATACTAAGTGATGATAACTATGTGTCAAATAAGAATTAACAATAAATTCTGAGTATAGTACATTTTTCAGACATTTTTTAGCACGGATAATTGACATGTTGAAAAGAAAAATAAAAAAAAATCGATGTCATCGTTATTCCACTAAGAAATTAGTCTTTAATGTTGTTGAATTAACCGTTTTTTCTGAAACACTGTTGTAAAATTAGTTATAAAAGGTAAGTTTTTCGCAGATTGGCGCCTGAAAAATTTGTATAAAAGCCACACCGTGGAAAACACATCTACACATCACTACACATTAGCCATCTACTGGGATGTTAATCTTGCATGTAGGGAGGAACGATCTGTTTTTCATGGCTAGGTCTGAAAATAACTATTTTTGAAAAATTTGTACGAAAATCGATCAGTACGTGTTTTTTGTAAAACAACAATTTAAATTTCAAATTTGAAAATTGTATAGAGATACGGTTCTAATAATTTTTTGATTCTTTTATTTGCGACGTTTTAAGTAATCCTATAAGTAAAAATATTGCAGTAATCTGGAGTGATCTAACTTGTAACTAGTCCTGGAGACTACCCGAATGAAAATTTCAATCAGGTTGAGATCAGAATTTAATCGGGTTAACCCTGATAATAGATGAAGATCTGATATGGTAACTGGATCAAATCCTGATCAATCATGACGGCGTTTTTTTATGAAGACTTGATCAGGTCAAATAGTTCGGGATTTGGTCAAGTCAACGTTATTCAAACTGGATAATTGGAATAAATTACAATTATTAGCTGGAAACAAAAAAAAATTAAATAATTAGGTACCCATCAGGAATCATCAGAATGAGCTCAGACTCATTAAATTAGAAACTGATCTGGTTCCACCTGGACCATTTGTGTTCTAAGAAACTGAATCAAAACTTGATGAGTTCCTCACTCAGAATCACCTGATCAGACTTAAATCACGATGATCAGATGAAAACCTGATCGTAATCCACCTTAAGTAATGCGGATCGGAGTAACTTCATCAAAATTTTATCAGTTCTTCATCGGACATCGCCTGGTCCTGCAAACCTGACGACTACTGAATCAAATATTTTCCAATCCTTAGGGCTGTCGTGCCCTAAACTCCGACTAACTGTCGCTTGGGATTTACTCGCGCTCAGAAGGCTTAGGATAATCGGGAAGATATTTTCAGGTAAAACACTCGTGTTCTTAATCGTTACATTTATTCACTAATGACTAAGATACGACACCAGAGGGTTATGGATGAGTTCGGTAACGCGTTATTAATTTGGAACAGCTGTGATAAACGTCCAACATCATGCCCGATCATCTTCTGCCTCTCTAGGAATCCAGAGGAAGATTCAATATCTCAGAATGCAGTTCTAAGCAATCCCATGGTACTAATACAGACAAATGTAGTAATTGATATTGTCTCAACATAGTCAAACAGCTCTCTCCTGAGAAGCTAGACTCAGGTCACCATGAGAGCGCTGAGCTTGGTTCACGGACAATGAGAAAGAAATCATATTTCTTCACCGGAAATTCTAAAGTACAAATAATCAACGCATCGACATCAATACATCACATATTAGAAAGTGCGTTCAAAAACGAAGATTGTTTCGACAAATTTTGTGCATTTAAAGACAAATCTGAAAATCTTCCACAATTCCAGATCTTGAAAACTATTCAATAAAACGATTTAGAAAAAACTCATGAAGGCATCGTTAAACCGATACTACAACATAAGAAAATTCCAAAAAAAGCAGAGATGCAAAAGCTAAATGGAATTGGATTTGACGTGGAATGCACCACATTTAAGTCTTAGCTGTATCATGTGCATGTGGACATTTCCGTACCGATAATTATTGCAGTCCAACAAAGTTTCCAATGGAATTAGTTTTAATGAGACATATCGTGACTGAAGTTAACCTGAAATAATTTCATAGATTCGAAATCACGGATTTCAGCCGCAATGATGAATTAACTGAATTAACAATAAATAAAATCCAAGAATCGCGAGGGAACGGGGCAGATTTGTAATAGACCCGAGCGAATGAGTTCGATGATAGGGATAAATAGAAATTACTATCTTTCAGAAAGAACGGTCTTCTGCTTTAGCTTAACAATTTGTTGAATAAATAAAGTTTTGTCAGAACCCAAAGGTATTCATGGCAATTATGAATTACAGAATGTGATTTAGTAAATCGTTAAATGCCTGAGTCAGAGGTAATAAATTCACGAGTTTGTATTTCATCGTGGATGCGATTGCATCAAGTAGTCTATCTTTGTCACGCATCGGGTGAGGCATCGCGTACCGTCCTAGGTGCTTGCAAAGGCCACAACCGTCGTCAAGGCGAAGTGTCGAACTCCAGGGGTCCACATTTACGTGGATGTTATATCCACAAATATTCGGGTTAATTTACATTTCAGTATTCTTTGATGCGGATAATATGTACCACTTCTCGTGTCCTTATGATATACAGATCATCGGCAGAATTTCTTAATAGTATTTCTGGCGCACAACAATTTAAATTTTTTAAATCTGCTGATTTTGATGAAAAACGATTATTTTTAAACTTTATATTTGAAAAACGATGGATAGAATATTTTACAAGTTATACACGTTGCAAACTATATTATTTTTTAATTCAGGGTTTCCATTCACTTCGACTTATTGCATTGATCCCGAATGAATTTGACGCGAGTTCAAAACTTGAACGTGACTTCCAGATGACCAGTCATAGAGTAGCGCCATAGGGAAGGAGTAGACCCTTGATTTAAAATAATTTCAAAAAATTTTAAAATAACTTCATTAACTTAAAACTCGTAATTCAATTACTCATAGAAGATGGTAAATTTATATAGCATTCGATACTTCGGGACGTCACAGGAAATCGTTGAATAAAATTTCAGATTAGGTAGGAAGGGACCTGGGAATTCTTGATATGGGGATAAGGGAACTATGATTTTTAATATGATTTTACAAGAAAAATTTAATGAAAAACTGTATAATCCAGTTCAGATTTTGAACTCGAGACCTTCCAATTATGCATCGGCTGCATAAGATGCTAACTTCCCATATAAAACACGTCCTGAATCATTTGTTTAGTGCAAATAAAAAAGAACCGAGTATATTCCTCAAAATACGGGTACCTTTGTACCTATAGAATCACACAAAATCTAATACAAATTCCCAAAATCCTAAATCCTAAAGTCTTTGCTACTACAACAACTGTAGCAAAAGCCGCATATA
Source organism: Fopius arisanus (assembly GCF_000806365.1). NCBI lineage: Eukaryota > Metazoa > Arthropoda > Insecta > Hymenoptera > Braconidae > Fopius > Fopius arisanus. The sequence goes on along the minus strand of NW_011887810.1, from coordinate 518,992 downwards.
AAAATGCATTCATTTACAAACACTAAAAAGTTTTCGTAGAGCTTCGCTCGATTGCTCATCCAGGAACTGATATTCCATATTTCCACATGTGACAAAATGAAAATCACTAACAAAATATACTATTTTGCCGTTTTCTTTATAAACGTGTTTTATTTCCTAATAAAGAATATATTTCTCTTTTAGAATCTTCCGCCTCTTCTTAATACACGGAGAGAAAACGTAATCGAACCATTTGAGAGAATGTAACCTTTTACCTAATTTTTCTCGAATGGCTAGATAACAGTAACGAAGCAGTTGACAAATTGTATTGAATGCATTGTGTATGAAAATTGATTTAATAACAAATTTTGAATAACCGAACAGCAATACAGTCGATTGCATCAATCAAAGCACAAAGATCAATCAATAGCACAACATATTTTATGAATAACAAAATAATGAAAAAAGCACATGTTAAAATCATATATGTTTAATCATATATCAAGTGTTGACATTACATGGGTATAAATTACATTTGTAACCCTTTGTTTTAAGTAAATATCTGATGAGAATCAAAGAAATGAAAAGTATTTTAATCCTCTTCGACAGGTGATGCAAAAATCTTGTCGTTGTGGATTCATGTACGGCGAGCTGACTGATAAGGAGACGATAGCAAGGATAGAAGAGTGCCTTGAAGGACAGATACACGATCAATTCGAGATACTACTCTACAAGAAGAACAGTGAGTTTCATCTTGTGCTATTCACTACAGAGTAGGAAATTACCTGATAAATTTGCACGTGGCGGATAGAATCTTCATGTACGCAAGGATAGAAAAGGAGTGAACGTCACCTGTTAAGGTCATTCGGAGAGGGACGATGAAGACTAGGTTGACTCCAATTTTCTCGAAATACAAGTTCTTCCATTGAATATTAGAGGAGAGAACATTTTCCCATTTCATTTCTCCAATTTCATTTAAGCTTTTCACTTCCTCCTCCTCTAATTATAAATTTCGCTCGTTAATTCTACGTAATTTCGATTTCTAATACAAATGGATATTTTTGAATTGCCATGTTCTCTTGCACTATTAGAACATTTCTTTTTAATTTCAAGTAAAATCTCTTAAAATGTCCAGAATTTATTTTTAGGTATTTTCCATAGTGGTTATCGACAAATCAATTAATTTCATAGACCCTCATCGAAATTTCAATTCCCAAAATACTGGAAATTTAATTGAGTCCCGTGTGTAGTTCTCACAATGATATAAAGATTAAAGAATTTGGTTTTAAAGTGAATTAAAATTCACCATGTGGAAAATTGACGAGTAGCTTTCACTTGAATGCCACAAAATTGCTACCAATGTCCGTTTATAAATTTGATGATCATGATTGAACATATGATGATCAATAAACAAATCCGATTTGAAAAACATTTTGATAAACATTGAGTTATTTAATTTTATATAAACATTGAGTTATTTAATTTTATGTCCCATTCTACTACCAGTACTTGTACAGAAGGTTGCTACTTAAAATTTCGCATCGAGCTGTGAATACTATGTCCATAAATGTCAAATGCAGCTCAAGACTAGAGATACATATACCGAGAGAAAAAGGTTAATAAATATAATGCGAAAGCTTCTTTCAATAACTAAAAAACTAACTTAAAAAATCCATTTTCATCATCAAAATATTCCATCATACTCATATTTTGCCTGGAAATCGATCACACAATGGCTTTTTAGCACCGCGCACAAGGGAATCCTCCCGAAATGAGCTATAACTGTGTATCGGTACAAACTATTGCGTGTCTAAAATTCAAATTAATTCAAATTTCCGATAAACCAATTGAATTACAAGGGAAAACATTTTTCTTTCAAATAAAAAAAAAATGATAATAGCAATCTTCTATAGCAATTGCCAAATTGATCTAGTATACTTATGAAGAGATCGTCAAGTGTCCGGATACCACTACCCGTTCGATAACCGATAGACTGATGGTACATCAGTATTTCACTGGGAAATTCATAACATGAATGAACTTCATCATTATCTCTATATATGGCTTTTTATTTTCTACTACTCGATGACAATCTACCTTACCTACCTTACCATGTTTTATTTGATTGTGTAATCCCTCAAAATTCGGCAAAAAATTTGAATCCTTATGGCATCATGTCAATTGTCAAATTTGTAATTAAGAAGGTAATGTCGTACTGTCTACTACGCAATTTTCTCGATATGGGGGTTTTAATCACTGGTAGTTGTCTTCACTCTGTTTTATTTGTCATACATCAACAAAATGTTTATCCGTATTTGTCTTCTGATTTGAACAGATGTCTGTTTATACGTCTAATACAGCATTCACTTTTTTCGTTTTACCGTCGACGTTAAGAATAATTTTAAAAAAATGAGGGAATATTAATAAAAATGAAGTAAAACAATGAATTCAAGTTTTTAATATAATAGAATAATGCGGATTAATACCCGATCGTAGTAACCAAGAATGTAATTCTTTATGTTTTTAAAGGTACCCCACGAGGTATGTCTATACGCAGGTACTCTCACAATGACTATCTCGCTATATACCTATCTATCTTTCCCGCTCGCTCGTCAATTGAAAAATTAAATTTAAAAAAACAACAAAAAGTTATCAAACCAAATGTGTCTCAGTCATTTGCCAATAAGTAAGTGATCGCCAATTTTGATGCATAATAATTAACATTCTATATATATGGATAACCTGTAATTATATTAATCCCCGTAGATTTATAATTCCATTCTATTCATTGAATTAATCATAAAAATATTCTACTAGAGAAATGGTGAAGCAAATCTATATAAAATATATTTCCTCAATTCTTGCACTCGTAGCATCGCTTATTCGTAAGGAATTTATCTCAGTTCTATAAAAGATTTCATAATATTTTATTTTTCATAAATTTTTTATCAAATGCTAAAATAATGTGGAATCATAATAGTAATCTGAATAATTAACGAGGAGAAATGAAGACCGTTGGAAGAAATCACCTCTAAAATTGCCCCATGAAGCTTTTCATGCCTAAGTGATTTGCTTAATTCACAAATTTAGAAATTTGTCATTACAACCTACACAGAAAGAAAAATAGCGGAAAAATTACGGAACTTTCCCGGATTCGTGGGGTGAACTTGGTTTTCGAGAGAAAATACTGTAAGTTCCGTAAAGATTTTCGTAGCGAGCCGGAATTTTTACGAAACTTTCAGGACAATTTTACGGTACCTCTAGTACTTTTCACGAAAAGCAAGATCACCCCACGAATACGTGAAAGTTCCGTAATTTTTCCGGTATTTTTCTCTCCGTGTACCTGTTTCACCAATTTGATATTGATTAGCCAATTACATAGCCTCTAAACATAAAACGTGATTGTTATTACACTTACAAATATGGAAGCTTCATTCAAAAGTCAACGATTATAATTGAAATATTGGAATATGAGTGGGCTATGGATAAACCACGGGTAGATTAATTGGCTTACAAATTTAATCGAATTCCCAAATGTTCTATACTATACTCTATACTGTCATCCGATGAGTGGACTTTCACAAAATTTCATGTCACAATTTTTTTCTGTCTGTTATTCTCATTGTACCTAAATGAAATATCTCCAATCGATATTTTTCATTTCTCTCGAGTGCTTTTAGCGTCAAGATTCAATCAACTCATTCTCTCCTCGTCACTATCTCTTTAAATATTCTATTCGAGCCAAATATTTTAAAATATCTTACGAAAGAAATCCGCCAGAGACAGAAACAAAAAATTTGACAATGTATGCTTTTCATGTTTCGGTGATTTACCTGTGAATATATAATCTTATCGACATTACACTAATTACTATACACGTTGATTGACTGAGTGGTGGCGAAATCGCTATGTGAGGCATTCTTCGTCAATCCAGCCACCTTTTTTTCCACACATCTGAAAATCCTCAAAAAATGCTATACTATTCTATGGGTTAACGGTTTTACACCCATATATAACCAAAATTAACGATTTTTCATTTTTCGGGCGAACATGCTATGGGATTGACGGGAGAAAAATATATCGTTTTTGCGTTATGTCATTATTCAATGACTCGCAAAATTTCGAGGTGGTGTCAACACTTTTCTGCGATTTTCCTAAGCTTTTAAAAAGAATTAGAAAACTGTAGAGAAACTGCAGGGAAATGCATCGCACCACTACAAAACTTCGCAGATTATAAATTATAGCGCATTTTCTTCTGGTTATCATTGATAGAAAAATAGTCCGTTAATCTTCGATATTTTCTGAATCCGTTTTAATACTATTCGGAAAACAAACTCATATCTTGACATTTTTAATTTCTTGATTCTCCGATTTATCCGAACATGAAGAAAATTTATGTCGACGATTATCAGACTAGTGTTTTATTGATGATAACCAGAAAAATAGTATATTGCCGGACGGGGGTTATGGGGTTTTTCACTCGTGTGGAGTTGGACTCGCCAAGCCGAAGGCAAGGTCGTCAACCAAACGAGTTTTTGGGCAAAATCCGTTGTGATTTATTTTGTTCAAAGTTTACTGCCATCCCACTTTCATAGTCCTCGGAAAAATTTCGAGTAAGCCCGGCATAGAGTATCTATCCAATGTGATCTTCAGTTTGAATTAAATGTTGTTAGCCTGCAGTATATAAAAACCTGAGATACAAATTGTGTTGCGGAAACTAATCAAATGGTTATATAATAATTATTGAAAACATGTAATTTACCATCGGTAACATGCGACAAGCTATTTTGATTCTACGAAACTCCAAACGCGCGCTTGCCTGCGTACGACAATGGGTCTTCTGTTACAGATTATTAATCTGTAAGATTATACTGTTAAAAAATTAGTCCTGGAATTTTGTAGGAACCGCTTAGAATATTTAAGTACAATACATTCATATCAAATTTCCTGGTTATTATTACTGGTAAGTCAGTCAGACTAAACTTTTCAGGCATTATCGACACAGAATAGTGTATTGTGCATCAAGGGAGGAAAACAGGGCATTCTAACCCGCTTATGTATTACCGAGAGTGGTAAACACGCGGGTCTGAAGGTCCTGTTTTCCTTTCTTGGTGCACACTGTTCTCTCGGTCATTACTAAACGGAAGAGTTCGATTCTTCTTCGTACATAACAGGAGGAACGTGGGTTATGTCATCCCGAAGATTCTCAAAAACAACAGAAATTTGAGGGATAGAATAGGTCACTTTCTTGACGCCATTTGGGGAGTAAAATCAAACATTCCGTGTAGGTATGACGAAAATAGTATATTATGCACCCCCCGGGAGAAAATGCTTTTCGACCGTGGTGCACATGCTATTTTATATCCCAAGGGATAAAAAGCGCGATCGAACCATGCGAAGCGAGGTTAGAATCGCTTTCAGCTCGAGTCATAAACTCTCATTTCGTCAGAAAATACTTTACTCTATAGACGCACAGTATACTATACTTAAACTACGGGATTAAGAAGGTAATTTATGGGATTTCTCATCTCGTATATTATGAATTTGGAACCGTAAATTACGAACTAAAACCACGTAAATTACGTCAAAAAATGCCATAAATTACGATTCCGAAATCGTAAATTACGAGCACCCATATCGGGAATTACCAGATTTTCCGCGCTTGGAAGCAACTTTCCACTCTAAGACGGAGAGTATTCGCTTTCCTCCCCCTTTTCAGATAGCAAAATAGGAAGTTTCCTTTACAGGCATGTTTAAAACTAGCATTGTACACCTCGGGCGGGAAAACACTGACTTTCCGCCCTTGAGGCACAATTCGTATATTACACAACAACTGCATAATGGACTTCTTGGCTCATGGGAGTGTTATAAGACGAGCCGAAGGCGAGTTCAACAATCCCACTAGTCAAAAAATCCATAACGTACGTGTTCTGTACGCTATGTTATGTTAGAATCGCGTGATTACGAGTACCTATGGCATAAATACTATTTTCGTATTTACAATGACAAACATTTCTCGAAATTCACGCACATTTTCCTAGCAACGCCATCTATTGATGAACTTATCAAGGCTTGTACTTATGTTCGAGTTTCAAGTTCGGCTTCGATACGACTTCGATGCGATATCCGGGTTCGAGATGATCGCTATTTTTTCCATGTGTATAAAGGACTAGGTCCACACCGCGCGCGGTCATGCATAGTCAGCACCGTGGTACTCAAAACGAATCACAATATATATTAGAGAAAGGGATTCGACACCTGATTAAACAATAACTGGGGCGGAGAGTTTATTAATTAAGGAGAATACAGTTGATGATCTCTTGAATATTCTTGATACTCGAATGACAGATAAGAAGACAATCGTCCTTAAACAGACTTCACAGACTTTCTCAGATGGCCTTTTTAAGTTAGGGATTTGAAGGGGGATACACAACGCTATTCCCCGCCGATAAAGCGGTTACCACCCCGGCAACCAAATCAGGGACTGTTTGAGGTATTCCAACTTGAAAATCAAAATTGTAATTATGGCAAAGAGAATTTGGAATATCTCGTATAGGGAGAGCCCTAGTTTGCCTTTCAACTGAAGCCTCCCAAAAAGTAGCATTGAAAAGAAATCCCGAATCACTCTTGTATGTTTGTTAATTTGTAGCAATTCTTAACTGATGAATAAATGATACACAGATTTGGATAAAAAATAATGATGAAATTTATGGGTAATTCTCACTCATTGAAATAGTTTTCACAAAAATTCAGGTAATGTGATCGAAGGATCGCTGGAATTGAAAAATGGTACAACCCAAGAATCTCACACAAAAACTCTGCACACTATCCTCACACTGCACTCAAGTCCCCTATTTTGCAAAAACTACTACCACGCTAGTAACTACTAGTAACTACTTCACTTAATAATGAGAAAAAACTACCCGAATACAACTCAAAATAATTAATTGTTGATCAAACTTGGAACAAAATCATTGTAATCTTTTCACTTCAGACCAACCCTTTCACTTAGGATTCAACAAATCTACCTTTCACTCCTGTTGATCTGTTCACTCCAGATCAAACATTAGTTTCTTGATTCTATTTGAAGATTGTCTTTATTTCAAATTGAAGGAGCCAGAAAAGTGGTGAAATCATCGTAATTTAAACAATCCGTAAGGTTCACATGGTAGTTCCAATTAGGACTTTCTAATGGCCAAAGACGATATGCGTGACCAACCGTCAATTTCCCGTGGGAAAATTTTTGAATACGATAGACCACATAATTCAACATTGACTTGATAACATAGGTCTTCTCCAAGTCCCTTTGTAGGTCTGGATAGTTTCCTTTAGTTCTTTTGGGGCCAAGAAACTTTCCGCCCACGCTGAAAATGGATCATGTGAGTTTTCAGATCAAATTTGGATTTCATCTTTTCACTTGTCATTTTCCAACGTTCTCTGACTTGATGATGAATGTCTACTAGTTTTTCTTGCAGTTATTCAACGTAATGAGGAAGGTTAATGTTACGTGATATATTAATGGCTGGGGGATTACCGGACAATATGTCTAAAAGAAGGCGAAGTTCTCTACCAAACATCAACATTACAGGAGGACATTCGGTTGTTTGATGTCTCGATAAGCGATAAGCCAACAGAAATAGGTGGAGGTACTTATCCCAATTTCTCTGGTTGTCATTTACAAATTCAGCCAGATAATTCTGGACCGTTCAATTCAGGTGTTCTACCATGCCATTCGATTGAGGTCGAAATGGAGTCGTACGGGTCTTATGAACTCCCAAGAGATTCATGAAATCATCGAAAATCACGGACTCGAAACTTCGACCTTGATCTGAATGGATCTCTAGTGGGATTCCTTAACGAGACACTACATGGATCACCAGAGCTTCCACGGTCGTGGCCGCCTGATGATCAGGAAGTGCAATAGCTTCAGGCCAACGCAAGAAATAATCAGAGATGGCCAAAACGTTATGATTTCCTGCTATAAATTTTGGGAGTGAACCTACAATGTCAATGGCGATTCTCTTGAATGGAAAACCGACATTATAAACGTGTAATTCTCCTTTGATGCAGCTAACTCTTGACTGAAACAAACTGAACACCTCTTACACCAGAACTCAACGTCCTTTTGCAAGTCAAGCAGAAGAATTTCCTGCGAATTTTGGCAAGCATATTTTGTTAACTTTAAAATAACCGGCGGTTGGAGAATTGTGGCTTTCGGTACGAATCGCTGGTGTTACCGATTGAGAAACAATAATTTGATGAGTGATTTTTGTTGAGTCAACTGATTCCCAACGCCGGTGCAGAATGCCGTTTATTAGTTGTAAAGAATCCGATAACAATAGATAACCTTTATGTTGTGAGCCAATTGAGCGATTTTTTGCCAATCAGGACGTCGATTAGAGTAGTCTATATTGAATCATTTAATCACTCGAGGTGAGGTCTTCAGCCTGAAGTGTCAGTACATAGACTTGGCCATCTGCATGGTAATGCTGATAGGAGGAAGAGCCAAGACGGATTTCAGCTGATCGAAACCGATCTGAGCCTCTGAAGGCCACGCAAAAAGTACCTTATCCTCGATCAAAATGTGCAGGGGTTTGGCAATGCTGGCGAAATTCTTCATATATTTCCTGTAATAATTACAAGTACCAAGAAAGCTTCGAAGCTCAATTTTTGATCGGGGTGTGGGCCATTCGATAAAGGCAGATTCGGCAGAAATCTTCTCAGGAGAACATTTAATTCCCTCATTAGAAATTAAATGACCCAGATCTAAAACTTCATGCTTGAAGAAAAGGCATTTCTTTGTATTGACTTGGAGATTGGCAGTGGCTAATCCAAAGAATACTAGTTGTAAATTATGTAGATGTTCGTTGAAGTCTCTTCCAAAGACGATAATACCATCGAGAAAAACACGACAAATTTTAGTAATGAATCTACTGATAGCATTATTCATGACTCTAACGAAAGTAGCTGGTACATTACAAAGACTGAATGGAAGTATTTTAAACTGCCAAAGCTCATCGCCAATAGTAATTGCAGTCTTTTCTTGATTATAAAGAACCAATTAAAGCCAGAACTAGTGTCGAAAATTTCATCATCACGAGGAAGAGATATAGAGTCATCATTTAAACGACGAAGATAATCGACACAAAAATTAATAGAGCCATCTTTCTTTTTGACTAACACAATGGGAAAAGCCCAAGGACTTTAGCAGATTTCACTAAATTGACAAAGACAGATTTGAGATGATTATCAATATCGAATTTGTTGTTGATGAGAGACTAGAAGTTGTTTAATAATCTTGTCATCGTTTTGGATGTCAGCGAAAACTGCATCTAATTTCATAGAAGAATTTTCGATCGAAATTGTGATTTGTTTGATCTTTCATAAGGGAAATTTGGATTAGAAACTGGTTAAATTGTCATGGGTTCATCTACCTCTTTTAATTCACCTAGCTTATCATAAAAAACACGAGCATAATAATGTCTCGTATATATAGTTATCGTAATACATAGCTATGGTAATGTAGTCGTAATACACGTTTGAGTTCTTTATTTTCAATGCTATTGATGAATTGGCGACAAGCCACACGATCACGAACATCCTCTAGGGAGTGTAGATAAGCTAGGCGAACTAGATGTTCAATTTCTACCGAAAATATTAAGGAATCTTCATTTTTCTCTGATTTACGAGAAAGCAATTCATTGAAATAGCTGCGAGACAGGTCTTTCTTATCAAATTTCTCATTTAGGATGTTGGTTAATTTTTTGAAATTATGTAATTCACCAGTTAGTAATTTTTCTACAATGAATTAAGCTTTTCTGCGAAGACAAGTAGCTAATTGCACGGCTTTAACTTCATATGACCAATCATTATGGTTCGCGGAAATTTCAAAATGCTTTAAATACCGTAGCTAAGGGATTGAACCGTCAAAAGTGTCGGGTTTGATACGAGAATTCGCCATTAAAGCATTAGCATGAGCATTAGCGTTAGGTACAGAAAGAGAAGGATTTTTAGGATTATCTGTAGGCGCAAAAGGAATCGGCATCCTCAGCAAATTTACAGGAGGAAAAATAGCTTGATTGTGTAGGACTGCAGGCTCAGCAGTTCCAGGTGAAGAATGAAACATCGGGTTCCACGGTGGATATACTGGCGCCATTAAAATAGTCGGATTGCACGGTGGACGGTTAAGAGAATGTTCAGCAAGATTTGAAATCATTGAATTGACGAGTGAAGGTATTGGAGGCATTGGATTCTCTGAGGATGATAACAAATGTTTAAAACACCAAGTTGAGGTTCACGATTCCCAAGACGATGTTGTTGAAGATTCTGGGGCACCTCAGGGAGGTTCGAAGGTACTGGATCCCTCGGAGAGTGGTGTTGGGGATCTTTGGGCATTTCAAAGATATTTGGGGGAATTAGAATCCTCGGCAAATGCCGTCGCAGGTTTTGCCGCATCTCAGGAAAGTTCGGAGATATTGGATACCCTGGATGGCTTTATTGAAGGTTTCCAAGGACTGGTTAAGAAAGAGGATATTTTAGGTGAAGTTGATAAGAATGCAGAGCATCATTGGGAGGGTTCGGTGTTGCTGGATGCACTGAAGACCTCTCAATAAATTTAGTAGTTTATCTCTGGAGGCTCGTCGATTTCCGTCTCTATCTTGGCAAAGTATGTCCCGGATATTAGTTACGATGTTACGAAATCCGTTTCATCAGCGATTTTCTAAATTTTCCGGTTGAGGAAGAGCGTCATTTTATTGTCAGAATTCCTCGTTAGGCTGAAAATGGGAGCAAACCCCAACAGCAAATGGACCAGGACACTTGTTCAAATTGTCTTGTAAATCTGCAGGTCCCCTTCTCCCTTATCTATCTTATCCTAATTTCCAATAAAACATCCGATTCAATTCCTTTATTATGAAAGAGATTGACAATGAATGATTGTTTTCATTGTCACTCTTTTATTCATTTTCCATATTCTTTGGCAGCTAAGATAGACCACCCGCAAGGGGTAGAGTGGGCCGTCAACACTTTTGAACCCCTAAAGGCACCGGGACCCGATGGAGTCTACCCAATCCTCTTGCAGAGGGGGATCGACATTATGCTGGGACCCTTAATGAAAATACTTAGGGCAAGTATAGCACTAAGGACTGTACCAAAAGTTTGGGGGAGATCGAGGATTGCCTTCGTCCCCAAACCTGGAAAGAACGGGCATATCAAGCCCAGGGACTTCAGACCTATCAGCCTCACCTCCTTCATCTTGAAGACACTCGAAAGACTGGTGGATCACTACATAAAGAGCCCACTGCTTGTTGAGAAACCCCTATCACCCTCACAGTATGCCTACAGGGCAGGCAGATCGACGGAAACGGCCCTGCATCACTTAGTGGCCAAAATTGAGGAGCAGATAGAGGGAAAGGGTTACGCACTCAGCCTATTCCTGGACATCGAGGGCGCCTTTAACCGTACTAAATACGAGGTTATAACAAGGGCCATGTCGAGGAAAAATTTTCCAGCCTGCATCATTGACTGGACGAAAAGCATGTTGGAGAGCAGGAAAATAACTACCACACACAACGGCTCACACGTAGAAGGGCATCCGACCAAGGGTTGTCCACAGAGTGGAGTCTTGTCTCCACTCCTGTGGTACCTAATTGTCGATGACCTTCTAGAGAAATTGAGAGAAGAGAACTTTCTGGTGAACGGCTATGCTGACGACATAGCCATTGTCGCCACAGGAAACTTCCTCGAGAATCTAAGAGACAGACAAATAACTAAAACTAAAACTAACAGTTAATCCTGGAAAGACGTCTGCCATGATCTTCACCAGAAAATATAAAGTGGTCACTCCACGACCAATCAAAATTAGAGGAGTTGACATATCTTAGGCTACTTTAGTGAAGTACCTGGGAGTAACTCTGGACACCAAGCTTCACTGGAAAAAACACATAGCCACACAGATGGGCAAAACATATGCCTCACTCTGGGCTTGTAAAAGAGCCATAGGAAGGACGTGGGGTTTCAACCCCAAAATCAGCCTATGGCTATACAAGATGGTACTACTGGTAAGGATTATGTGCGCTGCTGTGATATGGTGGCCCAGGGTAAGGAAGGTTGGGATTAAGGACCAGTTGAAAGCACTCCAGGGAAATTTCCTCAGGGCTGCAACTGGGGCGATGAAAACCACACCGACCAAAGCCTTGGAAGTGGCAATGAACACACCACCACTTGATCTAGCAGTACTGTACAAGGCAGAGGCAACCGCCTATAGGCTGATGTGCCAGGGGGAACGGAATCAGTCGAGTGTGGCACATGCTAAGCTCGATATACTGAGGAGGAGCCCCCTGAACATAGATCAGGATAGAACAACCAGGAGGTACCTGATCAGAAAGGGCTTCAAGACCTATATACCTGACAGGGAGGACGGGGAAACGGTAAAACAATCCCCAGGTGGCAATGTAATACACTGGTACACGGATGGCTCGGGCCTTGGACACCAATACAGTGCAGGGCTATACGGGCCAAAAGAAAACCACAGAGACAGCTGGTCCATTGGACCCCTGGCCACTGTTTTTCAGGCGGAAATCCTTGCAATTAAAAACTGCATAGAGCTTCTCCTATCAAAACCGACCTCAAGAAAACATATATATGTCTGGTCGGACAGCAAAGCTGCCATCAAAGCCCTAAAGGGACCAAGCACGGAATCGGGGCTGGTCTGGGAGACGATGGCAGCTATAGAAGCACTAGGGGCAACCAATAAAATAAGTTTGGCATGGGTCCCGGGTTACAAAGGGATAAAAGAAACGAGATAGCGGACCAACTGACAAGGCATGGGGCGTCAAATGATGACCAGGTCATGACAGTGGGAGTCCCTTTCGCTACCGGAATGTCTCAAATTAAAAACAAACTCCGAAAGGAACACAAAGGGCGATGGAAGCAGATCACAACCTGCAGAAAATCCAAAGCCCTCATGCCAACCCTAAACAAGAAAAGGGCAGAAAAGCTACTCAACATGAAAAGAGAGGAACTGAGCACCACAATCAGGCTCCTCACTGGACATGGTAGGTTTAGGGCACACTGCAAAAACATGGGCATCGGAAGCGAAGCCCGCTGCAGATTCTGCCCCGAGGTAGACGAGGACAGCCTGCATATACTTTGCAGTTGCCCTGCACTGGCTACAACAAGGCGAAGTTGCTGGGGAACCGCCTTCCCTAGTATCAGCTACGTAGCGGACCTAGATGCCGGTAATCTAGCAGGGCGATAAACGCGAACAGAATGCTCCCTTAACCAAAATAAGGTGAAATTTCACACCTTATATGCATTGCCAAGCAATGTGTTGGCATCATGGAACGACAATACTCCCATTGCTCCTACACCTCCCATAAACACTCGGTAGCGTACCTAAATTACCCCAGATAATCGCGCAGTGCGATAAATATGCGGCTCAGGGCGCGAATGTCATAATTTTCGTAAAATGAATCACCCTAAGGCATTTCTCCGGATAGTCTAAAATAAAACCAATCGGTATTAGTCGATCATAACTCGAAACCAAAACAAAGTTGATAATAGGAATTTCTCCTCAATTTTTATGGCGAAACGCACGCTATCAATCCCCCTTAATTCCAAACGATTCCAACCGGTGCGAGATTTCCGCAAAACATAGAAAGAAGATAAATAGAATAATACAAATACTCTCGACTGGGCCATTTTATCTGCATACTCACGACTTGTTATGTTGGCTTTATACTGTCCTTCGGTGGGCCCTAAGGACTTTCCCAAAATTCCTTACCCAATGATGATTCATAAAATAGTATTGTTGGATAACACAAATCGAAGTCGAAACTCGTAAAGAAGTACAAGCTTTGATAAGATCATCAATAGATGACGTCGTTAGAGAAATGGGGGTGAATTTTCAGAAATAATTCCCATCACAAATAGAATAAAGCACATTATCTTTTAGATTGGTTAACTAATTTGTATTAACTGAAATAGTAATCCTAGGGAGATGCATAAGTTGCAGGAAAAAAACTATTTTTCTACCCAAATTTTTCTTTTAGCCATTACACTGATGAATGCTCCCAAGTCAAATGTTTGTAAGATTTTTTGTTGCTAATTAATTGTTGATGAACAATGGGAATGCCAATTTTTCTGAAAAGATTTTTTCCCCGCCGAACATGAAGGATTTCAACGGGGATAAATTATGAGCGATTTTTCAAAGATTTTTCGATATTATTCACTGATATCTTCAACTAATTTGGTTTTACATTCAATTAATTGTATGGATTTTTCATTTGATAAATTCCATGACAGTTGAAGAGAAAAATCGTATTCTTCAATTTTGATGAGGAAAACTAACAATTTTTATTGGAACAATGCTCTAAACATTGCAAATATTTTAGTGTTGATGCATCCTTATAATTTTTTACTTCAACTATTTGTTGAATGAACAATGATAAATGAATTTATTGATCTTAGTTTATAACTTTCCATTTAATAGACAGTTGTGGGTGAGGAAAAATATCATGAGGACAACTATCCTTTATGTGTATTGAACTTCTTAAGAAAGAGCTTTCCCATTGATAATAAATTTTCTAAATCATCCACTTAGACAAATTCGTAGAGCAAAACAAGGCTTCCATTCGCAAGCAAAAAACCGGTTTAAGGGTTTTGATTTTTTATGAATGATTTCTGAGTAAAAACATATTAGTATAAGAGCTACTACTATTTTCATATTATTTCGTTCCATAATTTTTATTATTTTGAGGTGTATCCTGAAATAAATAGACATCCTTACTGTGCGAACTAGGCGGTTTTAATGAATTTCACCGCTTTGAGTCATCTCACTTATTTTGGTGGATTCCACTTTTCTTTCAAAAGGCAGTTAATCTATACTCAACTAAATAATATCATGAGATATTTCCCAAAAATACCACGCGTGGTGAAGCACTTTTTTAAAAAGTTTCAAGCCTCACCGGCACTTAGCACAACCCAGGGTTCACGACGGGGAGCCGACTGGTATGAACCCCATCTAAACTCGACTTGCACCGGCTTATTTCCTCCAGGTATATACTTAATTGAGTGCGACTCAATTTTTCTTCTTCCCTTTGTTTTTGATAGTTATTAATAAGAGTAATAACTCCATAAAATGGAATATTGCAGACAGTCCTCTATTATACTATTACCGATTCATGTATCATATAAAGAACCTATGTAATTATAGACAATGCGAAAACAAGTTCCACTAAACACTATAGAAGATTTGAAAAAGCCTCGAAAATCATTTGTTTACAAACTTATATTGGTAGAATCGCTGCAAAAACGGAAGAATATCCCGAGACTTCTTCTCTTTAAAACAGGCATGGGCAAAGTGCGCTCAATCGGCTCACCTAGCTTCCAACCTCAATTAGGCCAATGACTATAAAAGAAGGGGTCCTATTGTACCGTGCAGGTAGTTGGAGGGGCGAGACCACGATGCTTGGGTCAGAGTGGGGACATCGTTACGTCATTCAACGCGCAAAAATTTCAATTTTTGAACGAAAAATATGAATATTTTTCTTGCTGCATTATGCATTGTTAAAAAATATCAATTAATCATTTTTCCCTCTATCAACTTCCGCATAAAATTCCATTAAATAAATTACTCTGAATTGAATATTTCGGCAGCAAATTAATTGAAAAAAACTGTTGAAAAGATTTTTTAATTTTTGTTAATACTGTTTGAACATTCCCTCAGCAGTATTTTAGAAATTTAAAAGAGTTTTTACCGTGAAAAAGCCCAAGAAAACAAGAAATTTGAATTCCATAATTTCATGACTTTTTGACTTTATTTCATTATATCGATCCCACTGTTAAACATTTGAAAATTCATCCATTTCCAGTTAACCACGAAAATGATTGATTACTGCAGAAAAACATGAAAATTATTAGCTGTAGAGAGTGATCGAGCAAAAATAATTGAAAAATGTTCCCAGAATAAAAAATATGTGGTCTGGCTCACAATTGTGGAGTGAGTGTCTGCCAGACAATTATTTGGGATTTTTTCCAATATGAATATTGAAAGAATAAATAGATTCATACAAAAAATGAAGTTAAAAGAATCCGTTCATATAAATTATTTGAGAGAAATTTCCTTGCAGAATTTTCATGGTAAAATCATTTTGAGTTATCTCCTTTGGCTCCTATATCGGCAAAAAATGAGAAAAATAGATTAAAATGTAAGGAAAAATCCCATTCGTTTCAAACCCAGAGCTTTCTGTGGGACATTTATATTAAAAAAAACTTCTAAAAGAATCCAATCACAAACTTATATAGGTTTGGTTTTATAGGTCAAAAACGACCAGCTTATAAAACTTACATACATAATTTATTGATTGAATTTTAAAGAACTGACATCTCATTTTTTTCCAATTTTTACTAAAATAATTATTCAACATTAAGGTAACCAAGAAATAATTAATTTCTGGCACCATGTTGTTTGAACCATTACCCCCGATACACCTGAGGATTTACCACGTTCAATTGGTGAAAATTTGTTTGAATTTTTAGGCGGTAAGGTTTTTTAAATTTGAAAGAAAAGCGGGCGGTGCTCTCTCCGTCTAACTGTGCCCCACTTCGTACACGCTGCTACTCCCACCCTGACTACGCTGGGCTCCACGCAATTGGGGTATTGTATTTCTGATAATGGGTCTAATAGGGTTTTATGGCCCCGGCTCCCGAGGGTCCGACTTTGCCCATGCCTGCTTTAAAAGCATGAATTCTGTAGGCAAACTCAAGAATTTGATTGGGGGACTTTAATATTCGCATTGAACTAATCAAAAAATTAAGAATAAAAGCTACATATTTATGGAAATCGCATGTAAAAAATCAGTGATTCAATGAAGGCCAGAGTATCAATTTCCTAAGAAAAAAAAATCTTTTTTGCAAAAAATATATTCTCCTCACCAGTAAATCTGACAATTATGACGTAAATACTCCCATAAGATCTACTAATCCCAAATATATTTTCTTGTGGTCAGTAATTATTCTCGGCAAAAGAATTTTTTTTTTCTCTGAGCCGCATTTGGGTATTTGGTAAACCAAATTTTTTGCTTACACGAGCTTACCGAAAAATTGACCGAATTTAAAACAAAAGTAGACGTAAGATACCGACTGCATGTTTCTTGATGTTCAAATAGTCGTAACTTGGGTTTGCGCAGAGATAGATGGATGAGTTTGAACCATTCGAAAGCTAACTTCGTAAGCTTTAAAATTATATGGGATATATGTAATTTGTATATAAAAGGGGGAGGCATTGAGGACTGAAAGAATTTAGTGTCTGGGATAGACAATGATTTTTGTTATAAGAATTATTCTGTGAACTTCAGATCACTTTAAATGAATCGCTCTTTACCCCTGTACCCCCTCTTTTTAATTATTCCTGTTTTTTTCAATGTTTCTGTAACCATTGAAGTGGTTTCTGCAACACAATTTGAATCCCAGGTTTTTATATATTCTAGGCTAACAAGATAAAATTCCAACTAAAGATCACATAGGCCATGTGGGCCTTTATCCATGAGTAAACCTTAAATATTTTCAAGAAAAAAATATTGAAATACGCTATGATGAGATTTGTAACTCAATGTTAGAGTTTAAACCGTTCGAGTCAGTTTTTTTTTGGAAACTAAAAAATTAATTCAAAAAGATGGACCAGAAAACGACAACGTTAATGTGGAACTTTTTTTCTCGGTTGCCGGCAACTTAACGAAATATATTGTTATCCTCCACACACATCTCAGTTCTCGCTCCGATATCGAAGATGCAATAAAAATCACAAAAAGTTCTTCTGACGTATGGAAAGCTGTAGAATATGTGCAAATTTTTCAGAGACACCAAACAGAAAGTGGCTGGCTTGACGAAGAATGAATCAAGAATCAAAAGGCCTCGTAGATTTCAGTATTCGAAACTCATCATAATTGTTCATAGTTGAATCACGAAAGAAGAGAGATTCGTGTAACAATCCATCTGTTTTTTCATTCCGTATTGAAATCAACAGATAATTTGATGAAGAAGACAAAATGATTTTTCACTACAACTAACAACACTTATTTTCTCTAAGAGATTCCGTTTTTTACTGCTGATGCTGCATTGCTGATGAATAAATAATTAATATCATGTAAATATTCCATTTGGCTATAGCATTTGGTTAAGAATAGGGTACCCTCTTAATAAGCCATATTATAGTGTACTCTCGTAAATTGCACTCTAGAACTATTGTTAACGCACTTAATCAATCGCTATTCATTTCTCAGCCGAACCCAATAAAAATAATAGTTATTTTATTGCTCATTGCATAATTTTCCACTACGATAACTTTCAATATTTATATGTTAATTTCACAATTTTTCCCCCTCTTTGTGTTTATTCTGAATAACAGCACGCATGCTTCATCCAACGTGCAACAAGAATATAACCGGAGCATTCCCATCGAATCAATACACTGTAATGATATAAATATTAGTATAACTGGAAACTTCAATGAAACTGCCATAAAATTCTATTTCTTGCATAGTATTATTTCAATTGTAAATGCTCTTGGGAGTTATTCAGTTGCATATGAAAATATCAATTCTATTCCAATTATTCAATGGCATTCCCTGGATAATACTATTGTAGCAAGTGATGGTGTATTTTCTGAAAAACTATATCACATCATTTTTTATTTGAAAAATAGATCTTGGTATTTTTGTTCAAAATCAAAAACCCCTGAAATTATTCTGTTACTACACACAGAGAGATTGCTTGGAAAAATTCGAATGCTAACCCGAAAAACAGCGGCACGAGTTACCAGTTAGAGAGTATTTTCAATTACCAACACTGAATAGACAGTAAAACTCGCCAATTTTCCGCTGTTTGTTCATATAAATTGACGTTCTTTCCAACAAACTTTTCAATCACTATTGGCTGGATAGACATATAATTTTATAATAGGCAAATTTGTCTCACACTGGTCTGAAGTTTTCATATAAATGCAAATGTAAAATTTTACCAGAAAAAATCCATAGCATTATACTTGTACATGTAAGTATTCATCGAACAGTTGGTAACGTGAGTAAAGTTGGAGATTTCCCGTACTAGCACTAGGATTTTTCCTTAAAATTTTTCTCTGTGTAAGAAATAGATATTAATAAATTGATTTCCAAGTAATCCTACATTTTTTGGAAATACTGGAAGAATAGTTTACTCATACTTTTCGCGAATTGTCATTGCCACTTTACTATTGACCACTTTTCACATTTAATAATGATCCCTAGATTAGTTTCATTATGTAATGATGAGTCTGATAATAAAGGTTGAGATTAGTTCTTACTAGTTAATAAAATAATGGGGATTGTTAATGAGACAGTTAATTCTGAAAAAATAATTCCCAATTAGTGATTAGCTGAGGGAAGCAGTAGATTAATAAATTTTCGCTATCACTTGGGACTGGGGCTGGGTATAACGATTTCATTTGTCATTTCGAATTGTCGTTGTCCACAGAGACCCCACTATGGCTCCTCCTGCAAATAGCACCAATCAAGAACGAGAGAGACCTCGTTGTCCTTTTCCTGCTGACCTTCAGGGATATCACTGCCCTGAAACAGCCAATAGAGACAGACGACAGCAAGGGTGGACTCTCCAAATTTGCCAAACTTGCCAGGTCTGTTACCAGATCCAGGTCAGTTCTTGTTTCCCAGTTCAGCTCACACCTTCCAGCCTTGAAAGACACTACGTTGCCTACTGCAGGCAAGCAGTCTCACCTTGCACATGTAAGTATTCACCGAACGTTTTTTTTTTCAATTTTCCTAAACAAACTGTGCAAGGAGAAAATAAATATAATGTATGAACTTCAACCTATTGTTAAAGTTAATGAGTTCACTATCAGTACTTTACGCTTCTAAATAGTCATTTATCTATCGTTTATAATGGTCGTTTCGAAATTTAAAATTAATAAAAATCTTTTCAAAAACATATCGACATATGTGGATATCCGCATTGGAAGGGCCCATTTTCTCAGTTTTGGAAAATACATCTCTTACAAAACAGGCCACTTTGTGGAAGCTTATTTATTCAATGATAATCTGGTAATTTAATCGCAATCAATACTGGTTTATGTGAAGATGAGTATTTCCTATGTATTCAACTCATAGTCTATTTAATTTCTAAATAGAACGCAAGATAGTAGTCTCTTGAACTTTGATGTCATTGTTCCGAAAATGCGATTTTTTTGCATTTTCAACTTGGAAGGCCTATAATTTCTCGATTTTTGCATATAACGGGACGTGTGGCCTCTCTAATTTTCATAATTTAATCAGAAACACGTCCATGTATATAAATCCAATGCCACAAAGGTGGGCCCTTTTCATGCGGACATCTTTATATACACAGCTACGGTGATTATATTTCGTTATCACGTCCCCGAGCTCAAAACGCCTGTATAGCGCTCTCAGCGCGACACACACAGATAAGTCACAAAGATACCGGAAAATTTCGGAGAAACTTCGGGTCGTCTCTGTATACACGACCCTCTTCTCCATCAATCCTGCCATTCCGTAATCCCGTTAAAGTTGTCTGTGCGACGCAGACAAGTCGCAAAAATTTTGTCACTCGGCAAAAAGTTGTTGTGCGAAAAAAAACTAGTAGACAGTAATCAGACGCCACGTGAAATCGAAATGAGTAAAATATTATGATAAAAAAATGGGTTCAGTAACGTTTACTGAGTAAAGAGACTCGATAGGTTTAAACAAGAGATGGGCAACCTCAGGTCGGCTAGGAGCTGCAGCCATAACATTGCTAAGGGTCCAATTATAAGGGGCCTACCGTTATTAGAAGGGTGGGGATAACATCGGGAGATGGTACATGCGCAAGATTCAAATGCGAGGGCAAAACGTTTTGAATTTTTGATTAAAAAAATGATTTTAAAAAAATGCAAGTAATATATTTTTATTTTAAGTCTGTGCCTTCGGCTTGACCCTTCGGAGATTACCTTACGTATCTAGATGAAAGGGAACTATCCAGAAACCATCTTATACCGGCCAAGCATCTCCGCGGGGAGCACGGAATATTATTCAGTACACTTACGTTTTCCGCAGCGTATGTGTTTATCCAAATGTGTTGTAACGTTCGAGATTGTTTTTTCGGCACTTAAAGTGCCCTTTTTTACTAAAATCTTTCAAAGGTGAGTATCCTTATGTCCTTTCCTTTGATTATTTTTTTTCGTTTTAGGGTTTTAGGGAACACCATTTCATCAGGCTATAGACGACCACCATTTTGAGTTCGGTATGTCGTGTTGAACGCATACACACAGACGCATCTCCGTCAACTTTCCGCACCCACAGACATTCTCTCCCTTTTGGGCTGAGGAGAGAGGGGGTTACCTCTCTTCTTTAGGAGTAGATGCAATCAATTTTGATTCCCGTGGCCTGCAGATATTCTCTCAGACATACGATGACAGTTCAAAGAGCTGGGGAGAGAGGGGCTTACCTTTCTCCATCCGGAGACCAATCATTGCGTCTAACCTCTTACATTACGACCCGGAGTCATTCACTCGAGCACGAATTATCAGCCATGCAAGCTAAACGAGAGAATTTTTAACATGTGAAATTCCTACTCGTATCACGCTCATAGTTCTCCATTAATTTCAGATATCTGACCTTGACGACCAGATTCCTTGGCAGACGTTAGAGGAGTTGTTAGGTTCGGTGCTGGACGTCTTGAGGAAGGCTGCCTTGGAATCTCTTCGAGAGAGTTGGAGGAATGACAAAGTCCGTTACCTCCCAAATGATCAGCTATTTGGCCCTGAAAATTAAATCGGCGGGCTCCTCTTGGAGAAAATTGAATTTGCCTTACCTACAGTACAAATTACAAAAGCTTTTGGCTACGCAGCTGCAACTCTTACCAAAGAGGCTGTCCACAAATCAAAAGTTAACATGTTATGCTGGCCTTTCCGCATGGCCCTAGTGATCCCCCCCCCCCCTTCGTCAATAAAATTCGAGGCTCAGTAGTACATGCCCAACTCTTTGTTCATTCTTTAAAACCAGTGAAGCACCATTTCATTTCTTAGTCTTCAGCGGTTAGGGAACTCCGACGCGAGGAGAGGATCAGATCAGCAAAGGCCGAAGATCCACAGGAGGATAGACCAATTAAGAGAGCTTGCCTAGTATCCCTAGAGAATACGATGACCACCATGTTCCAGACAGTGTTAGAATCGATTGAAGAGATAAAAAGCAAGGCTCCTAAACCGGATGACGTTTCAAATATGGAGGAAGTTTCCTCAGGGTCGGCCTCAGAAAAGTCACTTGACGGATTGAGTCAGGGACTCCAGATTTAAGCTCTTTGAAAACATCAAATCCTATACCCCAAGTTTTGTTTTGGGATCCATCCGTAAAGGAAGCTGAACCTCAGATCCCGGAACCAAAACCAGCCATTCGGGCTCAAGCGATTACATGCCAAAAACTGGGTTCTCCTTTGTGGAATAGAATTCGTTTCAAAGAAACCCCGAAGAAGCTAGGCGCGTCACCGGTCTTTAATTCACTTAAAGTAAACAGCGAATTATCATTGTTGGCTTCATCATCTTTCAGCCAAGTCGTTCTCAACGAAGCTGACTTGATGGCTGGTACTATAACACATGGACTTTTATTGCAAAGAGAGAATAAGATGACAGCATTCAATACCGATAGTCAGATACCCGGAGGTTCTCGGAGACGTGAAGGAACTTTTCCTTGGAGACTCAAGTGTAACCACGACCTCAGAAGACCTTCTCGACTCCACTTGTGCTAGAAGGGCAGAGATAATTGAACTGCGAAGGAATTTCTTCAAAAGCCCGGAACCTCATTTGGCAACTAGATTAGCTGTAACTCCATCTTTTGAGTCTCACCTTCTTGATGAGAAGCTGCTTTCAACCTTCCTCAATCAACAGGGAGAAATCGAGAAGGTTTTTTCCCAACCGGTAAAGCAAACTCCAGTGAAGGAACCTAACCTTTTTCGTGCCGATCGTTCTTAGAAAGCACTCCGCGTTCACGAACTCCAAGGTCTAAAACCTCTTCAACTTCAACTGCTAGAAAAACATATTCAAAATCTTCAAAGAACTTCCCCAAGAAGAGTGATCCCAAGAAAAGAAATTCTCGTTCTCACAGAGCATGACTATCCGTTCAAGGGAGCGCAGCTGAGTCACTAAATTCCTCGGTGGGTAGAGGCAGGGGCTCCGAAACAAGTCTTGAGTTTTTTTAAAGGTTACTCAATTCCTTCCATGAAGAAACCACCTACGGTTCCTTTCTCAAAGACGAACATGCTCAAATACACCACCAAAGTGTCTCCACGAATGTCAAAAGAAGTTGAGTCAATGCAAGGGGGTTTCACAGAAGGCATCTTGGGTCTCGGGGTTCATATCTCCGATGTTTTTGCCTCCAAACGCAGAAGGAAACTTTCGACAGATCTTCAATCTACGTTGCCTGAACGAATATCTAGACCCTCTAAAATTTTGTCTGGTAAACCAACGCACGGCACCCGCTTTTCTCCAAAGTAACGACTTCCTGGCCAAAATCGATCTTTCTCAAGCTTATCTCTACGTTCCAATAAGACAGTCCCATCGAAGATACCTCTGTCTCTCATACCAGGGCCAGCTTTACAACATCATATGCCTGCCCTTCGGTCTCTCCACAGCCCCACTGGCATTCGCCAGAATCAGCAAGTGTTTAGCAAACAGTCTTCGCCAAAAAGGAATAAGCACCTTAGTTTATCTGGACGATTTCCTAGTAGACCACCAGGATGGCCAAATTCTTCAAAGCCAGGTTTCATGTATAATAGACTTCTTAACGTCGCTGGGCTGGGTGATCAACGAAACCAATCTCGAACCATTTTCCAACCGGAACCCAACATGCTCTTGCCAAAGGATGCTTTTCAAACAGGCTGGGGCTTTCAACTGGACGGGATTCATTCAGCAGGAATATGGTCCTCTGCTCAGATCGATTGGCACATCAATCGCAAAGAACTTTATACTCTTCTGTTGGCGATTCAAATGCACAAGGATCATCTTCGAGGCAAGTCAGTCATGCTCCAGTCAGACAACAAGACAACCTTGGCATGCATAAGGAATCAGGGAGACACACGGTCACTGGTGCTGTTGAACTTGGTAAAGAATCTATTACTGCTTTTGGATCGATACAATATTCTGCCGGCCCCCGTTTTTCTCCCCGGAAAGTAGAACACTAGCAAACAGCTTGTCCAGAGAACAGACGTTACCAAACTGGCAGCTGAGCAACGAAATCCTGGAAAGAGTCTTTCGGAAATGGGGAACACCGGAAATCGATCTCTTTGGCACAGCCCGATCCAAGGTAGTCCCTCTATATGTCTCTTTGGAAGCGAGCGACCAAGAAGCAGTCTTCATAAACGCTTTCAGCAGACCCTGGAGGATGAAATTAGCCTGGATATTTCATCCGCCAGACGAAAACTGTATTTTCGAGGTGTCTCGTTTTGTGGCCCTACAACTACTGTTAGCTCTGGAAGGAGAATGCACGATCTCATGCTCCTCCGGCTAGACCCAGAGAGTTGTGATATTTTTGAGGACGAAATCCTTTTCTGGCCAGAATTTGGCTCCAAAACTGACAAGTATGATTATCGACAGTCTGGTTGGCACATCAGCAGCTCACAGAACGAGATCTTTTCCGCTGAAAGACGAAGAGTTCATTAAGATATTTCATATCTTTTCGTCACAATAAGAAATGTAGTGAAGACAGCATCAAGATCGATCATCGCAGGCTGGATCAGTACCGCGTTTAAAGCTGCAGGGCTCCAAGCTGGCGCAGGTTCAACTCGATCAACAGTAGCATGAAAGAACTATCAAAATTATATGGACTTGGATGAGTTGCTGGCTAGGGGCAACTGGAAGGGGAAAAGTAACTTCTTCAAGCACTACTGCAAGGAAATCGATAAAAGCATCAACGTAATCAAGGGGAAGACCCTCGGGGAGAATTTCAAACCAGTCTAATCAATTCTTTTGATGCTTTAAAATTTATTAGTTCCTATGTTTGTTCTATAAGTGTATTGTTTATACTACAACAATAAAAGATGAAGGTTCATCTCATTTAACTTTAGGATTCACAGTACAACTTCTTTTATTTTAAGTGCCGGCGGACTATAAACATATTTCCGAGGGGTCGAGCCGAAGGCACAGACTTAAAATAGAATCGTTTTCCACCCCAAAGGGAAGAAAAAAAGATATATTTTAGGTCGTGCCGAGACTTGACCCGAGTAAGGGCTTGCCGTCATTCGGAGCTTTCTTACTGAATAATATTACGCGCTCCCCGCGGACATGCTTGGCTAGCACAAGATGGTTTCCGGGTAGTTCCTTTTACTCTAGATAGGTGGCGTTGATTGGGGGATTTGGACAGGTTTGGGTTCACACACATGCAAAGGATACGTAAGGTAATCTCCGAACGGTCAAACCTCGGTACAGCCTAAAATATAGGTTTCCTTCCCTTTGGAGTGGAAAACGATTCTATAAATATGTTTTATTAATATTTTTTTTTTCCTTAACCCTACGATACCATCTTCACTCCCCTATAGAACATAGGAGTGACATGGGAAACCACAGGAACAACCATGACATACAGGCGGTTACTATTAGCAACCTCCCGCACATACCTGTACCTGTTGAAAAATTCGATTGAACGGGGAATTGAACCAAAAACTTTCAGAGCACTAGGTTCGCACCGAGCCACTGAGCTATCGACATCAGTAATGGAAGTGATATGATCGTGATTAAAGGACTCAGAGGCCTATACGATAGACGCGTCCAGTCTTCTATAAAGTAGCGGGCGTTTCCGCTTTTTTCTTTAATAGTAAAGGTCCTACAAAAGATAATCACTGGTATAGCAGAAGGGGTCTCTGGTAGTATCTTTCTAGCCAAGTTGATGTGGATATCCTAGGTTCAAGCAAGTACTCATTGGTGAACCGATGATACTTCAACTTAGCAAAAACCGACTTCTTTCTCTTTACAGAAAAACTCACTCGGTAGCCCGAACTCTTACCCTGGTGATAGAGAATTTATCAGCGACGCATTAAAGTGGTACGGAGTTTCTGAGAAAGCCAGCAATTATGCCATTCTCAATATCGAGCAGTACACTGTACCAGTATCAACATACTCTCAAACACTAGTGGAAGTTTTATGTCGATGACGGTATATACCCATTTATTACCTTAACTCAAATCGTTTTACGGTATTTGATGGAACTCGAAAAAAATCCAATTGCTTTGCTACCTTTAAAACAAGCAGAGCTGCACTCTCCTTCATCTTCGGCCCGAGCATCGTAAATCACCCGTTGGTGAATCGTTTCTTTAAGGGAGTGCACCGTAAGTGCACAGAAGTTTAGAATCCTCGCCCTGTCATAAATTATTCGAATAAATTATATTCAAATAATGAATTCAGTCTAGGATCCATCACAAAAAAACTCGACACTCTCTTCGCACTATATGCACAGCTCGGGGTCAAACAATATCACTAATCATGGTGAGCAATGTTCAAAAACTCGGAGTTAGGATAAGGATTACAGTTACTGACAGGATAAAAACGTGGAGTACTTTATGCAAAAGGCTGGACTACGCGCAGCCTCACTTCTACTATCCCATGTTTGAATAACTAAATTGATTCGACAAGGTACTGATGATATGCTGGTAATGATTGCTAAAAAAACTTTACCATGTGGTATCACGCCAATCGATTAGCACGTGGATTAAGGAAACACGCGAGGTCACTGAAATTGACACAGATATATTCTCTGCACACAGCAAACGCAATGCTGCTACTTCTTCGCGGGATGGTTGGAAAAATCTCATGTTTTCCAGATTTTATAATTTAGCGGTCCTAAATGAAATCGGTTTCGCCAAAGCAGTTATATTTAACCAGTCAAACGCTGATGAATAAAAAGTATTTGATTTATTCTTTGTTTGAAAAAAAGGGCATTCAATAGTCAATGCCAGTATATTGGTAATTTCGTCACTTTCAAAATTTCATTTAGTTCTTCAAAATAACATAAATACATAAAAATAACGTACATACATTTCTCTGTCCACACTCATTAAATTACAATATCTCTAAACTGCTACAGTTGTTTTGATCTGGAGAACGCGACAGCGAAATATAATTATATGATCGATCGCAATTACCTTAAGTGATGATCGACTCTAATTATATGAACTGACTCGTCCGAAAAGATTAAAAGCCCTCCCGCTGACAATAAACCGATCCCTGGTCCCGCAATTCCTGAACCTGGGGATTGTAATGTAACCATCTTTACTAATTAATGGCATTTTAGAGCGGCAGAATTAGCGGAGAGGGGGGGTCGCGTATACAGACGCGCCCCGAAGTTTACCCGAAATTTTACAATTTCTTTGTGACTTGTCTGTGAGGGTCGCGCTGAGAGTGTTATACAGTTCTTTTGATCTCTTCGGATGAACCAGCTCATATAATTAGAACTGATCATCACTTAAGGTAAGTTCGATCAATCAGATAATTACCTCCTAATTTAGCATCGAAACGATCGTTGTGAACTATAATCAACATCAATTGAAGTAGAGTATCATGCAACAGGCCCAGACATTGAATATTTCTATCGTAGCAGTTTCATCTAATCTTTCTCATACATCGATAGAACGGTTCTTATTATTACTCTCACCATCGAACTCGGTCAAGAAGGTATCCAAACATTAGTATTTTTCTAATTTGGGGAGGTTAAATAAAGGGCCTTTAACCACGTGCCAGTGCCAAATACTAGCCGAGCCAAAGGCGAGGCTTATAGACACATGGTCTTTTATTTCACCACCGGAAGTTAGAAGAGGATTTTCCGCTTCGGCGTAGAAGGAAAGTTAGTTAGGTAATTCATGGTAAAGAAATATGACTTAACTCTCGCCAGGGCGGAGAAGTATCCCGAGTGGAAATTATGTTAGGCGAGCCTGAGGTTTGATCAGAACTTGATATGGCGATGGTCTGTGTGAACTGATCAGGCAAACTTGATAAGAAACTGATCAGTCTTTGATTTACCCAACCTGACCCCTACTACTCTGATCAAGTTCTGATATGGTGAGCTTGATCTGAACCTGTGGTTCACTCATCTGTGATCATTCTGGTCAACTTCGGATCAGGTAAGCCGGAACTTAATCTGACTTCGCCCGCCTGCAACTATTCGGACCAGGTTCTGATCAGGTCAACGTGATCTGAAATTGAGCTGCCCGCCTGTAATTACTCTGATCAAGTTCGGATCAGGTGGACCTGAACTTAATAATTCAATTATTGACTTGTTATTATTATTATTATTATTATCAAAAGTATAATAGGTGAAATTTTAAAGTAGTAAATTTTCACTTTTTAAAGTGAACCAATACCCCGAATACACATCGTATAAGCAAAACAGTTCACTCAATAATAATAACGCGATAGTATAGTGGTTAGGACATAGCATTAGTACTCGTAAGGTCCCCGATTCAATCCCAAAAATAAAGAGGTTTTTTTCAGCATTAATTATAGTAGGTATCCATTGATAGGTAAATATAATCTGAAAGGTTGATAGTTGATCCATTGATAGGTAAATATAATCTGAAAGAATGATTAATTTTTTATTTTAAATTCATTACCGTTGATAAACATCTTTAATTTCGGTTATCAAGAATTTATCCGTTTTGTTTGATCAAACCCTGATTCGGTACGCCTGATCAAATCCGCATGGAGTCAAAGCGTTACATGCTTGATCAAGTTGTAGGATCAGTACCTGACCCAGCATCAAGTCTGATTTGATCCAAACTTGATCCAGACCTGAGCTAATTTTCCACTCGGGTATTTAAGCCGAGCGACAAAAAAGATAACACGATTTGTAAAGAAATCGTCTTGATTTGTTTGTCATTGAAATCAGTACCAATCTGCCCAGATGATGTCTCTGAGCGGCGATGTGATGCCACAGTATCGTCAGGAAGCACCAAAGACCCCACCTCACATACTCCTCCACTACTGTGCGTTCAAAGCAATTTGGGACTGGATTATTCTCTGTTTAACATTCTATACCGCCATAATGGTACCATACAATGTGGCCTTCAAGAACAAAACCAGCGAAGACGTGTCGCTGCTAGTTGTTGATAGTATCGTCGATGTTATATTTTTTATTGACATCGTCCTAAACTTTCATACGACCTTCGTGGGTGCTGGTGGTGAAGTTGTATCCGATCCAAAAGTAAGTTGAACTATTATCTATTTTTATATGGTTATGCTTGTTTTACCGGCTGACTGAAATTGTACGATTCCTAAATAAACATAAATATATGTTAATGTATAGCTATACACACTTTGACAGCGCTAGTACGAAAAAATGGCAACGAACCGAAGAACAAAGTTCGATATAGATTTTTTTTTCATATTTCACACGTTTTCCGGTGTAGGAATTTGCGAACTTGCAGACTTGGGTATTGTATTGGCAGCATCTGCTTACCAACATTCAGTTGTCGGATACTTAACCAGAACACTGGCCAGCATCATCCGCCAATACTCGATTGTTCGATATTCCGCCAATATGTCGGCCCACATCAATCCAACGAGGTTCGGTTGAGCTATGTTGGTGCAATGGTGAAGTTCCGATCTCTTGAATAAATATTTGTTGGTCGATCATTGTCCATTCATGGGCCCTACGTAGCTTTCCCAATATACGTCCCTTAAAGTAATCATTGAGTATAATTACATTATAATTAACATTAAACACTTAAATCCGTTGACATCTCATCGGAATCATCATTCATTGAGACCAGGTGAATAATTAAAAAATTCGGAAAAGGAGGCGTTTTCTATAAAAATAATAATTGCTATTATTATTGCAATTATTTTTTAATTAAATAAATTACGGAAATCTTCAGTAATGTAGTGATGATTAATTATTTATTAACTGATCAAAGAAGTTTTTATGCTCCTACTACAAGACTGAGGTATTAGGTTCGTGGTTAGGGCGTAGGACTAGTGTGCGAAAGAACGTAGGTTCGAGTCTCGACGGCTACAAAATTTGACTTCGTTGATTACTTATATGAATTGCCTCGGTACGAGCTCATGGGGAGGTTGACTATTTTAGGATGTTGGAGAAACGATTTACACAGTTCCTTTCAATAATAACCGAAGAGCACTTTCTCTAAGATTAATATAATTCAGTTGGTTGAATATTGCCATCTGAAATCAAACTACGAGTAGATTCAGTTTTACCCCCAGTACTAAGATCTTTGGCGAGGAGTGGATATCCGTTGAAGTCCAGCTCCTCCCGTAGTCTTTCATGCCGAGAGGCCTCAGAAACGCTTTGGCTCTCCAATGTTTCGGTAAGTATTCTCACAGTTTTTTGCACTAATACTCTGTGAGGAGACAAATATTTTCTGCCCTCCCCCTGCCCCCTAAGATCACTATTTTATATATTGATTTCAATTGGCATTAATTGGTCTTACGTTTACATTAAGGATGAAACAACCACAACAGGACGACACTAGGTTAGAATATTTGTCATCGTTGGGTTCCCCCATTCCCCAAATTATTCCTTCCCTCCACCCCTCTTCCCCTCGCCGTGGCACTCACCACGGAGAAAAGAAGACGGGCGGAAAAACATGAAAACCCCCCACGAACGAACTGGACACCACGTGACCCGGAAAAGAAGAAGATATGCCTCAGCTAAGCCCCAGAAATAATTATGGAAGGAAAAGGACACTCAATGAGGAATGCCCCCGATCAACCCCGATTATCACCGATAATGGGGGAAGAAGAATAAGAGGTGACTGGCATCCATCACTCGTGATACAGCCGCCCCGTGCATTAGAGACTGTGTGGAGAGAATGTAGAACAGAGGATTTTTGTAGAGAAAGTTTTGTAGACAGAGGAAGTTATGTAGAGAGTTAGTGCGGAGACCCAGGAGCGAAGAATAGAAATAAGGAAGGATTAGAAAGAAGAAAAGGAGAGGAAGTGTGGAGAGGAGACCCAGAGACGAAGGAGAATTAGGAGATAGAGTCCAGAGGATCTGTTATTGTTGACCGCCATTACCGTGAGTGCCGGTGCATCTATTCCCGGCCCCAACGAATTTTCCCTTTTTATGATAATTTCCCCCCAACGGTGAGCCTCGTAAAAATTAAGTACTAGTATACTATTATTTTCTTTGTTTGTACTAGTACGGATTGTTCACGAAACCCCCGTAGTTGATAAGGATTTTTCAGGTCGGTTTCCTAACTTCTTCCCCCTTACCCCATTAACTTCTCCCCTTTACTCTTTTATGTTGAATTTTCTTCGCATGTTGCCGCAGGCAGGCTGGCCTTACCCCTCTCCCTAGGTTTCTCAATAAAAGGCCTATCATTGACTAAAAACTTGTTGCTCACTCTGTGTTCTGATTGGAATGGAAATATACACAACTTATTAATAACATCCCCCCCCCCCCATTTTCTTTTTCTTTATTTCAAGCCCTCCCTTACATCAGTCAAATCCTTTGAATTTCCCCAACGTTCTATTTTTTCCGGTTCCATCGTTTCCTCGCCGGAAATTAACATCTTTTAATTCTCCGGCCAAGGTCACAACTCTTTCATCATTGTCAACAACAATGGTTAAACACAGTTCAATTATCTTTTGACGGAAGCAGAACTCACGTGGCCACGTGTGACTGTTTAGCTCCATCCAAATGATGAAATCGACGTGCGAATTTCTCCACAAGTCGCCATATATACATTATAATTATTTGGAAAATCATATATATGAAGTATTCCAAGTGAAACGAATGAGGGAAAGCCCCCACCTAATTCTGTATGTGCGATATTTTTTTGTCGAAATATATTCATCTAAAAATTACCACTAATATTTTTAAGCTTTTAAGACACGATCTCAGCAGTTATGATTTTTTCAAATGATTTCCGTTTAACATCACATATCACAGTTATGTTATCACATTTAACATCACAGTTATGTTATGTACATAACTGACTCAATAATAAGGCGATCCTGACTTTTTCTTAAAATGTACGCTTTCAATCCACTTTTTATTCCGTAATATGAATAGTTTTTTATTGTTCTCATTGCATAGAAACTTTGAAACAAAACCTGATAAAATTAATCGTTCTTCGGGTTCGACCGGATTTAAAATTCTCAAAAAAATAAAGTACATTTGAAACAATTGAAAATAAGGAAATACCAAAGTGGGAAATAGGCTTTCAATGATGCATCATATTTTCGGTCAATTTTCTACTGTATGTTTTTATAAATTTAAAAACGGGTTGGTTTTTTTTGGTCACATTTTCTATATAATGGAGCATTATAAAAACATTCGTATTATGAAATAAATAACTAAATTGAAACCGCACATTCTAAAACGAAAACATTGCTCCATTTTTGAGTGAGTTATACCATTTTAAACGGAAATAGTTCTAAAAAATCATAATTGCTGAGTTCATGGCCCAAAAAATCTTTTACAAAATCTAAAAAACAAGTAGGATATGCTGTGGTAATTGATATCACATAGTTTTTTTTGGTAATGAATTAGCAACTCGCTCCCGAACCGTTATTTCACCATATATAAGTGATATAACAATGTATTGATTTACATTGTTATCATTACCATTTATATTGGTAATGATAATTAATTCCCTTCTAAGAATTCTAGAACTGATTTCTAAAACTAAGTGGCTGTATAATATTGTTCACATTGCTTTCAAATTTGGATGAGATATTGTTCTAGATGAATTATGCATACACAATCAAATGAATCAAACATAACGAGTGCAAAGAAACCATCACAAAACTCACATTCAAGAAAAATGACACAAGATTTTGAATTTGTAATGACGGTAATAGATGTCACATCACTAGGTACTGTTGGTATTGCTGGTATCGAAAGTGATGTTAAAAACTCTACTTGAAATCTTTTTGAGCATAAAATTCCGAGATATAGAAGAGATTTCAATATTACAAAAAAAATAAATAAATAAACAACTATTGTCGCTATCACTTTCATCTTCGAACTCGGTTCAAAAGACACTTGAGTGAATTTTTCAAGCCATCCAGGAGTTGATTCAAACCAATTTTTTTTCAATCATCGTCAAAATTCGAAATTTGAAAAAAAAAATTGAAAAATTGAAAAAAAAAAATTATACCAATTGAAACGAATTCGAATTATTGTCGATGTATAGAGCTCGATAGTGACTACATTAAAAAAAAAAGTTACTTGATTGCATGCATCAAGTCGCGCGCAATTCAAAAAAATTAAAGGAAATTGAAAAAAACGTTTGTCACATACATACACACACACATACATACGTACGGACAGGGTCTAAAAATTGCACTTTCGAACTTTTTGGACCATAATGGATTAATCCAACACAAAAAAACAAAAACTTATTTCTGCAAGACTACAATGCTCCCGTTTCGGGAGCAAAAAGTGAATATTTTTTGAGAAAAAACTATCACACCTCTAGAATTAGGTGAGGGTTTTACCATTATCTATTTCACTTGGAATATCCTATATATGTACTATTATTTTAGTATGAAAAAACATACAAACTTTTCAACCGTGGTACATATGCTACCTTATGTCCCAAAGAATAAAAAGCGCGATCGATCGAGCGAACTGAGGTTAGGATCACCGGGACATGAACTATATTGGATATATTGTTATAGATTTTAATTATCGCACTGATAGTAGCACTTGCTGAATGTTACCAAATCATGATTCATGATATTACATCATTAACTCATGTTAATGTGACCAAGTCATGAATCATGAATGAAGCTGTTCGGCCCTAATCCGGCATGTCGGGTTGGGTATCGAACGTTCGGTGAGGGTACGATCAACCACATTCGGATCGGATTAGGTACGTTATGCATTTTTCATATTAACGGCCGGACAATAATGACCAAGCATTTACCTGATGGCATTTAATCAATTAATAAAGTGTTAGTGGTAAGTTAATCAACTTTACGAAAATAAATGAGGAAAGAATAAATTGTGATCCCGGAACGAATTGCTTGACAATACGAAAAAAAAGTAGCCACACCAGTACTTGAACCCAGGACCTCTCGGTTCGCAGTCTTGCAGTTTATTATTTTTTTTTTTTACCAAATTCATTTTTTATTCAGACGATAAATATTTACAACATGAACAAACCTTAGATATACCAGTTTTGCGTACATCATTGCTATTCGCTATAGCTGATACCATTGAAATGGTTTTACTTTTTTTTCCTCATATTCTGACCCTTTCTGCCTTCCGCCTTATCTAATTGGCCCTAACCCATCCTATGCATGCGGCTGTAGATCCTAGACTGTACCGTATTCACTCTTCTATAGAATATACAAGTGACATGGGAAACCATAGGAAAAACCATGTCGGTACAGGCGGTTGCTCTATTAGCAGCCTTCCGCTGATCGGTGCCTGTTAAAAAATTCGATTCAGCGGGAAAACGAATCTACAACTTTCAGAACACTAGGCTCGCACCTAGCCACTGAATTACCAATGTCGGTGGTCTACAATTACTCAAGAACTACAATTTTCCCATTATTCATGCTACCCCCCAATTCACCCTTCCGTTCCTTCCTTCCGTTCCCTCTCTCATTGTAACTTTTTTTTCAGTAAACATTTTGTAAGTCGTAGATGAATGTCCAAGTAAAAAAACTGCTCATCTAATTTTTCTGAATAATTTCATCTACTATATATACTATATTCGTTTGAGCGATTAAGAAAATATTTCAACCGGCATGTCTAACGAAATTTCTAGTCGGTATCCATCATATCCATCTTTATATTTACATATTAAATTTCAATAAACACGATAATACAATGTTTTTCAGTAATGTTATTCAACTTTAATAACAGTAAAAATAATATAATATTGGCTTTTTAGAGTTTTGGGTGTTTTTAGATGGTCCCATATGCCACACGATGTGATTGTGGTCCTTCCCATCAGTTCGGCGCAGTCGTGCACTAATCGAGAGCAGCACTTGTATTTGAGTAGTGCCCTCAGCGAACCTTCGCTATACGAACAGATGTATATTCTTTTGCCCTGTCCTGTCTATCCAGGATCAACCTTATAAGGATTATCCTTATTAACCTTAAACGCAGGCTCTCAGGGCCTCTCTTAATTTAATATGGAATATAATATATAATATAATATAAACGGCACATTTTCATTTATTTATTTATTGATATTTATTGATATTTATACCAATAAATAATGCGTGTGTAAGACGAGGCTATATATTATCCAGTTTGATTTTTTAGGTTATTAACCAATCGTGTTCGTTGTCAAACTATTATTAGTTATGCGCATGAACTTTGCCTTTTAAACTAACCATTCAGTAACTGTTACTACACCGTATGTGTAATATCAATTGAATTCTTTTATCAACATGAATACATTTATTTGCATGTTCTTCATATGATAACTGTAAGATTGTTTCTTCATCATACTCTCAAAGGACTATCGTAATATTGCTTGTGAATCGTAAGAAAATTGCAGATTAGGTCATACGAAAACTCAAAGCACTCTAATATAAAAGTCATTTGATACCATGATCAAAATAGTCTCAGCAGAACTCCCGGCTCATTCCACTAAACTTTAGTCACTTCGCAAAATATTGTGATTTCAACGTGTTCGCTTTGAGAAAAAGACTGATATTTGGAGGTGCACACGAGAAAAGACAAGAGAAACCTCAGAACGTATATTGATCCAGAAGTGAAGTAAACCAGGCGTGTAGTGAATAATAAATAGAAACGATTCGAAGGATCACATAGAAAACAAAAAACCTTCCTGACTGGAAGTTGGTTCAGATTTTCTTGAAGTCCAATCAGAACTCGATTCAGGGGTATCGGTCCAGTTTTTCTGATCAGATCTCACTCGATGAGATCACATTATAGGCGAGGCAATATTGTTCGATAAGAAAATGATAGGTAAAAACTTTGCTGTTGATCAAGTCTCACCTGATCAGACGAACCGGATCCGAACTGAATCAAATTCTGATCGCACTTCAAGAACGCCTGAACCAATTTCCAGTCAGGAAGGTTCTTTGTGTTTTCTATTTAATCCTTCGAATCGTTTCTATTTAATTTTCACTGGACGCCTGGTTTACTTCACTTCTGGGTCAATATGCTTTCTGAGGATTCTCTCGTCTCTTCCCGTGTTCCCAGATGATCAGAACTTGACCCAGTTTTTATCCAGTACTTCGGATCCCAAACACTAAAAGCGAGTTCAGATTAAGTTCTAAGCGTGCAAGCCTAGTCAGGTGATACCTGACCAAATGTTGATCCAATAGATTGAATCCTATGAACTGCAAATGGGTTGAGATCAAATTCTATAAACTATATATCTAATCAATTTATATAAACTTTGATCGATTATAAATTTAAATTTCATATTTCGCTATTTTATTATAAAATTTGCGTTCATTATCGAATCGAATCATTATTTCACTTGCTTGAAATCGTATAAACCTCTCCAATTTTCTATTTTTCTACGAGAACTCATTAATCCAAGTTAGATATCAAAAAATTTCTTAAAATCGTTTTTACAGAACTCATTCTGTTTTACGGAAAAAAGTTCTATGGAAAATTAAACTTCGTAGTATACAAAAATCAAAATAAGGCGAGAAATTTTACATAAACTCAACTTTTTAGGGATCATATTGAATAGTTTCCAGTAGATCCCCATCTGCTTGCAATTATATTAATCACCTTCGAGTAAAGCTTTCCGGAAGTAAAAACTGATCTTTCATCAGTAGGAAAACGATAAAATGTTCGAAAAATTATAACTCGGTGACCATTTTTTTTTCCTCGCTGAAAATTTAGCTGAGATTTTATCTCATTATACACAGCGTAGAAAAAAATTGATCATCTTACAGGAAATTGCCTTGATATGAGTCTGGTGCACTCGGGCGCGTCAATTGGGCTCGACTTTACAAAAAGGAATATTCGTACCTTTCATAGATTCCGTGAGACAGGGTATCAGTCGTACACATAAGAATTGAACACATTTATGTTTGTGCACAGATGTAAAAATCAAATTAAATATGCACATTTGATTTTTAAACGTGCACATCAAGACAGACAGACAGACAGAGCATCAAGAGGCTGAAACTACCAGGTCACACTCGTCCCTTAGGCAGGTCTTAAAAGTGGAAAAACTCGGCATTTGATTTTTTTTTAACGATAACTTTAATTTTATTTATTTTTTTAATTTATGACAGTGGCATTTATTTAACATGTAATAAGTCATCATATCACATTCGACAAATGTCACATCCCTTACATATACCGAAGTGGTGAAAAGTACTGTGCTGTTAGGATACTTGACGCTAAACTATTCAACACGTACCTGAACTACTTGCACTCGGACATATGTTGTATAGTTACAGTTGTACATGTATGAAGAGTTACTTCATCACCGAGGCTGAGAGTAAATTATTTAATGAGATTAACAACAAACACTGTAAGAACCAATTTGGTAAGGAACAATTTACATGGAAAGATCTTGTTGTTATATTGTCTAATGCCAAAGAATTCTACAAATATCTCGGTGGTCGGTAATCAGTGGTACCGTACACTATTAAAGACAATTTAAATTAGTTACTGCGGCCCTTCAAAAAATATTTCAACAGCCTTCCAAATATCCTATCTATGTCGTCCTAAAGGGATCCGCGGTCTAGAAAATATTAAAAACATTATTTTTTAAAGAATAAAGAAATAAATATATGAAAACCAGAGAGATTAATCATTTACTTACAAGTTTCCGCAAATCTATTTCGATGTTCAGAAATGTCACTTTGATTAAGGTGGTTGTCGCGCGACAGTCTCTGTAAAAAGTTTATCCGCTGTAAAACGGCCCAGTTTAGAACACAATCTTTTAGCGGTATATAGTCTCACTTGATTGATTGCATTGTGCATGGATAGCTAAAGCATAACTATATATTTTCCATATTAACTATTTTCAATTATATAAATTTATGAATTTCCGATAATTATATTCCGTAAACCAAACGGTCAATCGATTTGATTTTTTTTTCTGTATTTCCTCCCACGATGTATATTCCACGTTTTTTTTTTATTTCTGAAACTGTCGAGCCGTTGATTTTTAAAAAATTCTAATCGGCAAAACTCCATTTAAACACGTGTTAAATCACTCGAATTTCAAAAATTTATATCTCAAGTTCAGAACGGTCAATTGCAAACGGAAAAGGCTCTTTTTATTGCTAATTTTTCAAACTATTCACCATAAAATTGTTAACGAAAGCTGTCGAAAAAAAATTCTACGCGACAACAACCTTAAATTGACATCCGGAACATGTAAATAAAATGAAACAAAACACGGAAATTCGAAGTTACGCGTATGTTAAAGTTTATGTGCACGACTAATCCCGTGCAGATAAATTACAACGCCTATTATTTTTGTGGCCGTTATAGCTTTAGACGTGTACAAATAAAATATGTTTCCCTTGAGCATAAAAAAATATGTGCACAACTTTTTTTTTTAATTAAATCAATGTGTACCAATTTTACGGAAAACATTAATTACAATTTCGAGTGTACATTTTTTTGTACACATATTATATTATGTGCACGCAGAAAAGTAACACTGTGTGCAACATAATAGAGTGAAATCTTGTGCTCAAATTGGATGTGCACGTTTAAAAATCAAATATGCATATTTAATTTGATTTTTACATCTGTGCACAAACATAAATGTGTTCAATTATTATGTGCACGACTCATACCCTGTCTTCCTTGAAGAGGAAATATTGTTTGGGAAACGATTATTAAATATTATCATGTTGTTAAGCAACCTAACTTGACATGCATTTTTTTTAATTTTTCGCTTGTATATTTCCCGCTCTCGATGTTACATTAAAGTGCACAAACTTCTCACAATGAAAAACATTATCAGCATCCTTTAACCTTTGGACATAAAGATAAAGTGACGAAGTGACCGATGACGATTGGTCTAGCCTTTTTTTCCTGTAAAATCGCCCTGAAAATTTTTCACGTATTCGGATTTTTTTCGGAGTAAAAAATGAAGGTAAGACGATATTTGAAATTCAACAGTTAACGATGAAACTGAAAGTGGAATGATCGTAAACCTAAAAGAAGAAAAATTGAGTTTTTCCATTTTCATTACTGTTAAAATTTTAGCTCGTTTTTATAAATCACTCGAAGTTGCTAAAAAAATTGACAAATTTTCCTCCATGTCTTATCGAAATTTCATATTAAAGGAAGATTTCTTCTTCCAAAACCAAGGAAAATTCGACATTTTTTGGACCAGGTTGAGTGTCTTAAACAAATGAGTGGAAATATCAATGGTGATGGAAATTTCAACAATTATTGACGATACAATTTTTCCCTCTCAAGTTCACAAGTATCCCACTTTCATTTCCACCGATGAATGTTCAATCTGAACCTTCATTTTACTTCCATTGTTTTAAACCAAAAAGAAAAAGTCCGAACATATGCATAAAAATCTACCAATGTTACCCCCACCACACGAATATAGGGCAACCCTTGTAATAACATAAGGTCCATTATAATTGGAGCCTTAATAATATTATCGATACAGCTCCGCGCCTACCAAAGGTTGCCGACCTCTGGCCTAGTGTAGGCTTGGCAAAGTGAGCTCTCTGAGCTCACCGAGCTCCCATCCTCGATTAGGCCAATAACTCAAAAAAAGGGTCGTATTGTACTGTGCAGATTGTCGGAGTGGTGAGACCCATTGCTTGGGTCAGAGTAGGGGTATCGTTATATCAGTCAACGCGTAAACATTTTCTTGATGTATTTGGCATTATTATCTTATGACAGATCTTATATCGACAGTCACATGATCTTATACCGAGAGTATTATGACAGTACACGGTCTGTTTTAGTTTTGAAAATTACGACGAGTTTTTCTTGAAATTTCGTTAGCTATATGTACGGATGTGGAAAAATTTTAATGCATGTGATATAAATGCTGAAATTAATTAATTCGGTGAAAAATTAATAGATGTGGCAGCAATAATACTCAGATTACGTGAGCTGTCATTACAGAAATACAACATACAGGCGTGCAGGCCATTGAGCAATATTATCATGCCAAACTACCGTACTAATGAAACTCATCAGTACTCTAGCTTGGCTCATGATCTACCAGGAGCACTACCTTAAGAGTTCAGAGCGCACATAAACCCTGAACCCATTCAAGTTTGGCCAAAATATGAACTAATTCTGAACTAGGTCTGTTAGAAAAGCGCAACCATCTCAAATATGGAACAGGTTCAAATACGGCGAAATAGTATCGAATTTCAAGCACATAACGATATTTAAGGGATCTTTAGAGTAACATACACATAGATTCGGCACGATTGGACCTACAGAAGCTCGAACTTGAATTCGTGCGGTAAGCATTGTCTGAGATTGTCCGACGAGCCAGGTCGCAACGGTGACTCCGGATTTGGAAACTATGGAATATCAGTTCCTACATCAGAAATAGTGCGTTGCTCTATGAAAAAAATTTGATTATTCAATGAGCAATGAATTTTTCATATGCAAAAAATTCTTTGTTCGCCAATCTATTCAATTCTTTTAATGTCTCAAAAAAATCGTTAAAAAATCGTGACTTTTGTTCACAACAAAAGTCAATAAACTTTTTGGAAATTTTTCTGAGATTTTTTTTCATACAAGGTATAGAGATGCCTATATTTTAAAGAATATTCTTGTTTCTTTTCTGTTCAGACTAAATAAGCTGTTCAATGGAGTTATTCTCATATTTTTCATATTTATTTAAGATCGAGAGAGATGTTACAAGACTTTGACTTTTACAGATGATTTAACTAACCGCGGTGTTGAAAAATAAAGCTTATTTATCAGAGTCACAACTGTAGTCTGCTTTTTATAAAAAAAAAAACCAAATTCGATGAGAAAGATTAAAGAAGGAGATGGAAAAACTCGAAGATTTGAAAGGAAAAGTCGATTTTGATGTAGACGTTGGCCGGTTCTTGGCGATCGTCAAATTATAATTTGGGAATAAAAAAATTTATGTGATAGCGTGATTGATCACAATGTGAATTTTTACACCTCGAGAGAAATTCAGATTCGTTTCTCGATCACAAAAATTCGATCGATTCTAGGAACCGTCAAAACGCTAAACTGACCTTATCGCATTTGATCTCGACACTGTTGGTGTCTCCTTTGAATTTTCGATATTATTTCTATGTAATATTACTCAATTTTAAAAAAATTCGAAAAATACAAATGGCTCTAACTGTAGTTCTTGGGAAGAACCGCGCCAAGTAAAAAATTATTTTCACGTTTTCTAAATTTTTATTACCGACATCACGTTGTAACTTCATTTTAAGTATATTATTTGCATAATTTTTTTTACACAATGCACAATATTTTTCAATAATTTGAAAAAACTTCTTTCTACAATTATGTATCTATTAGATGGAATAAATTTTTTTTAATTCAAAATCTCGAAATTCATATTTTAATTAATCTTCACAATTGAATTCAGTAACAGGTGTAATTACATACCTAAATACGTCAAGAACAGCGTCTAATTTTCGAACGCAGCGCAAATTTAATATTTGTTACCACAAAATACACAATCATAATAATGGAACTCAATAAGAAACAAAATCTGAGGGAAGAAATGAAAAATTCACCTCTTTTTCCCTGTCACAATTCAACGGTTTGAATGGTTTGACTACACTGATGGCAACATCTTAACGCCAAATTTGGCTGTGGTTAGGTTGGATCGAACTGCTCCCAACCTAGTGATTTCAATGTAACCGAAAGTTAATAGAAACTGGGAATATATTGGCGTATTTTCGCCAATAATAATAGAAGAAACGGAAAACTTATATCAATGAGCAACGCGAGGGCGATTTATATGATGTAACTATGCACAGATTGCATGTAACTGGTGACGTTTGTATTTTATGGATTAAATACGATTTGGAAGTAGTGGAGGGTAGTTGTGTTGTGTACAGATACACGGTAGCTTTCGGCCTCATTTGTTGAATAGAGATGAAATTTTGACTTGGCCGATACGCTACTGCGTATCTTGATTCAATAAAAATGACCTGTCTTTTCCGTAATTCCAGAGCGAAATGTGGTTGCAGAAAATTTTACGGAACTGTCACGTCATTTTTATCTAAAGTCACCATATTTTTCTGCGGCATTCCGTAATTTTTATCTGACCGATCTGCGAAAAGTTAGGATCCCGTCAGTTAAATTGTTCGAATCGATTCCGTAATCGGTAAGCGGACTGAAAATTCCGTAATTTTTATTAAATATTTCTGTCCATGTACTACTATTGATAAGAAATTTATTATTTATAATAGAATTTTGCAGTAGCCTTTCATGTATTCTATGATAATTCTTTGAGTTTTGATCATTCCATATTTGGATAAAAACTAAATACTGAATTTTTTCTTATTTAATACTTACCGCGCCAAAATAGTATATTACGCAACAAATATGGTACGGATTATGGTTTAATAAAAAAAAATTTCAAGGGACATACGCGATTTCGATGAACAGCCTTCACCGATTTCGGCTCATTTTACAAACTTCCCACGAGTCAAACAAAAAATATAACGCACGAGTTTTATACAGTATTTTATGTCATTGGGCGTAGAATCCGCGATTTTAACAAGCAAGACGAGGTCAGAATCGCGTGAATGTGAGTTTTTTATAGCATATAAACATAATTTTTCAATATTCGTTCTAGCAATCCCGAGTGGGAATTTAAGTCAGTTCCAAATGAAGTTCGGATGAAATCAGTTTTCATTTTTGATCAGGTACTGATCCTCCAACTTGATCAAGACTCGATCAGACAACTAACGTCTTGAATTGATAAAGATTTGATCAGGCGGGCCGGATCAGGGTTTAATCAAACCAGACGGATTATAGTATTTGATAACGGAAGTCAAACATATATATTGCTGATAATGACTTCAAAGTACAATATATTTACAAAATACAAATTGTGTTGTGTTGTACTTGTAGTAGTATAGTTGCAGTAGAATTTCAACTGCCTGCCCTTGTAGTGTAAATGTATTCGTGGCAAATTTGTAGACACAGAGATATATAGAATCTTTTGTGCAGTTGATTTCTTTCTATTTTTGGGAGCTTTCACAAGGATTACCTGAATAGTTTTCTACTCACAGTCCACCAATTCAATAAAAATTCATAATCTAGACTAAAATAGTCTAGGGTAAATTCAATAACTTTTCATTAATTTGCTCCATATAATATACAGTACTACAATAATTATTGTAGATCAGATAAAATACGTATTAGTATGCGCGCGAAACAAATCATATAGCTCCTGTGTAGCTTATATAGAATTTATAATGATATACATGGAGAGAAAAATTCAATGAAAATTGCGTGCGTGTTCGGTAGCCTGTCAGTCAAAAAAGGATTCAGTAAAAATTGCTGAATAGTTACACACTCTTTTTTCTATTCTAGTGAAGTGAATAAAATCTTTTTGTTCTCACGCACATTCTAATGACTAAAATATGCGTAAGACTGCTAGATAGCAAGAGGAGAGAGAAAAACCAGTCAATAAGAACTAGAGATTAGATATTTTACAACCCTACCAATCCTTGGGAAAAGCCTGAGGGAATTTTAAATTTCATTTTAGAGCCAATCGAAACCAAAATTCTATATTTTCCATATAATCTTCAACACCATTACGACAATTTCTCCCAAGAAAAAGGCCTCATTCGAAGAAAACTATTCAAGTCCCAGGCATTGTATGATTCAATCCATTGTCAGCCGTGTGGTCCAAAGAAAATTCCTTTTTTTATCATAAAAATTAGAGCCTTCAGAACTGGAAAATCCTCGCTAAACTCAAATTTTTCCTCGCCAGAACAAGGGTGGATCAAGATAGAGGATTGAGCCTTTTTCTGACCAATCAAATACAAACTTTCATGTTGTGACAATTCGCTCCTCCGTCTTCCTGAAAATCTCGCCAAAATTAGCAAGGGAGGAAAAGGGAGTCCAAGACGAACAGTGACAACGGAAACATTTACAATTTTGCAATTTACCAATCTAAACTTTCGTTTGTATCGAGACCAACCATATCGTATCTTGAAAATACAAAACTCACGTGTGAACCATCATCCAAAATCCGCAGTGTTCAAGTGTTCACATAATTTTATTACGATTACAATCACACCATTTAAAAAATATTAACAGAAAACGGAGGGAATCAAAAGTTAACTACTAAAGTCTCATTCATTCAATAACAAACGAGGAAAAAAACAATCACTTCAATCCCTCTAGTGATATTAATTTGGTAGCTCAAGTGCACCACCATCCGATTGTACATAAGGATAAAAAGTACGGTCCAGCGTTCACGTCGCTATCCCTTTGAGTCGTCTATTATTAAATAGGTCAAACCATTAGGTCTGATGACTTGGTTAAAACCCATGCCTTATTAAGTAATATGATAATACCAGGATCAAGCTCTTATGCGGTATGGCACCAAAAGATGTGCTCCCCCGCAAGTACTCGAGTGATTCCATAGGATAGCTTGGACGGCAATCTTTGAGGATTATGTAGTGTTTCGTGGATAAAAAATCAAATATTTAAAAGTTATTTTATCCGGTAAAATAATGCGAATCTATCAAACATTTATCGAAATTTTGGTGCAAGTTTTTGACACGATTTCCTGTATTGTTGTATGGAAGTATGGGAATGGAAATAAAGGAATATTGTGACTATCTTCAG
This sequence comes from Fopius arisanus, assembly GCF_000806365.1. Lineage (NCBI taxonomy): Eukaryota > Metazoa > Arthropoda > Insecta > Hymenoptera > Braconidae > Fopius > Fopius arisanus. The sequence goes on along the minus strand of NW_011887810.1, from coordinate 474,263 downwards.
CACTGATAATTATTATTAACAGCTCGATTTAACTCTAGACAGTCGTTCTTTCCTTGACTAATCTTGTGATGACTTTCTCCCTGTGACAATATGATAAGGACGACCCCACAGCAATAAAGCAATCAAGTTTTTCCTAAAGAGGGAAAAATAAAAACTTGGAAAGAAGAAATTTTATACTCGTGGAAAAACTACAAAATCCACCATCTTGCATCTTTTAATTCCATCTTCTTTACAACATTGTCTTTTTCAGGTCATCAGAATGAATTATCTGAAATCGTGGTTCATCATAGATCTCCTAAGCTGTCTACCTTACGACGTTTTCAATGCCTTCGATCACGACGAAGATGGCATTGGGAGTCTCTTTTCAGCACTGAAGGTTGTTAGATTACTGCGACTCGGACGTGTCGTACGTAAACTGGATCGCTACCTCGAATATGGTGCTGCCATGCTTATACTACTCCTGTGCTTCTACATGCTGGTAGCCCATTGGCTTGCCTGTGTCTGGTATGTCATATTAAGGTGATTTCTTGTGGTGGATTCTCCGCTCCTAAACACTTCCCATTAGAATTTTCTAGTTGTAGTTTAAAATTGACATACTTGACGCTATAACGTATTCACTACTTTTTTAGTAATCAACAATGTACCGAAAGCAGCATAAATTAATTGACGAATTTTCGACAAAACCTTTTTCAACTCCCAACATTATTGAGTCTTACTATTATATTGATAATAGAATTTTTTAATTGAATCTGCAACATTTATAACTATTAATCGCTACTTCATAATACAATTTTTCGCCATGTATACCTTATTCGGGCTTGTACATTACGGAAGAAAAGACTGGATCGAAATCACATGTTAAAAAACTATCCCAATGGCGTAATTTTTGAGTGAGTGAGTGAGAGGCATTTCAAACGAAATTCAAAATAGTATGATAACTGTCATGATCATGCCCCAAAAAATCATTTCAAAAATCAGTACTCATTTTCAGATGAATATATTTCAGAAAAAGAATATTGTGCACATAAAATCAAATGAGGGTTTGCTGTCATTTATTACGCATGCAATATCCCAATATCAAATTGGCGAAAATATGCAAATGGAAAATTAAATGGTTGTCAATTAGAAAATAAATTCCGTTCCAAAATGAATGGTTATAGTACTTATATGGGCTAAAGACTTCTCACTGCTTTCATGTAACCATAATTATAGACATAAATGTAAATTCGATACCATAAGACAGAGAACCCTAAGTATTGGCACCAGAATAATCTATACGTGTATAATATAGACTATCACCAGAAAGCTTTTTTCTTGCTTCACTTTCCTTTGGTTTGTATTCATTGGCGTGGTCCTTGTATTTATAAATTTTCTGCATCTCTTAATGAGATATCATTTTCTCAAGAAATTTTTGTGCTCATGACACCCCTCAAGGTACTCAATAGGCAGGTCTGACGCTGATGGTGGCGTTCAATACTCGTGGCTGTGGAAGTTGGCAAATGTAACTCAATCGCCATACAGCTATCTCTGGACCAACTCTAGTACTGTGCCTGAGCTCGTTGCTGGGCCTTCCAGGAGAACTATGTATGTTACAGCTTTGTATTTCACTATGACGTGTATGACATCCGTAGGATTTGGTAACGTCGCCGCTGAGACGGATAATGAGAAAATCTTCACCATTTGCATGATGATAATTGCTGGTAAGCTTACGGCATATATCTCTACATCTACAATCATAATATATTTTAATTTAGTGAAATGTCATTCCAATGTCAAATCTGAATTTCAAATTCATTTTTTATCCATTTTTATCCATCTTATTGACAATTTATCGATCAATTAAACTAACAATGCCAATTTTTGTCGGAATATTCACATTTTTCCTTCAAATGATCCTTTATTAAATAAAGTATAATCAATTCATTTTCTTCGTTTTATATATGGATTCGGATTGAAGTCAACGAGGTTCAAACCCTCACTTCCTTCGATTGTATCGCTAACTTTTTGCCATATTGTACAAATCATTGGATAACTAGTCAATTTTTTGGAGATTTTTTGACGATACCAGGAATCCGCTATGAGTTTTTTCATTTTTTCAGCTTTTAACGAATTTCAGAAAAACACGAAGTTTCCTTTGCAGGCATGTTCAAAAATAGCATGTGCACCTAGGGCGGGACAGCACTGACTTTCCGCCCTTGATGCACAATATACGATTTTCAAAATTTGCGTTTTTCGCCAATAAATGAACATGGTTACATATTTTTTGTACATCACATTCTATGAGAATTCATCATAAAAAGGGGAAATATCCTGCTTTTTCCAAATCAGGCCCGATTTTTTTCAAAAAAATTCAATGAATTTGTGATACCAAAAATAATATATTGTGCCTCAAAGGGGGAAAGTCGTGTTTTCCCGCCGGACGTGAATATGTTTTTTTTCAACTAGTCAACATATCAAGGGAAACTTCGTATTTTGCTATATCTGACGAGCAGAAGAAAAGTAAACACTTTCTGGGCAGGTATGTTGAAAAGAAAGTTTCACCACAGGATATCATGGTTCTCCCATTTTATCGCACCCTTTAGCGAGATATGTCATTATTCAATCTTTTCAGAGCTATTTTTTATTTCTGAACTAAACCATGAGAAATAGCCGTATAGTACAATTATACCGTCAAATAATCATTGTCATTGACAAGATTATAAAAATGTCAGTGATATAATGGGGATCATCTAAAAAACCATACGGTGTACAAGCATAGAGAAATAATGCAATTTTGTTATTTTGGGCACAAAGTTCAATGTTATAATCAATGATGAGAAAAACGAAAACTTGTATTTAAAAAAATTATTAATCAGTTAATATTTACAAGAGTTACGCTCTTAAAGGCTGAAAAAAAATAAAAAAAATTGTCGCGGATTCCTGGTAACGTCAAACAATCTCAAAGAAATTGAATAGTCATCTAATGATGTCTATAATATGTGAAAAAATCGGCGATAAAATTGAAGGGGGTAAGGGTTTAAACCTCGTTGAATTCACTCTCAATACCCCATATTGTATATTATATTATATATATATATATATATGCTTTTTTCTTATACATTAATAGAAATCATGGTTCTATCAAAATAATTGTTTAGTTCTGCAGAAAATCGCCTGAACCGTGAAAAACAGTTTGTTATCTTTTTTGACAAATAACTAGTTTTTTCAAACTATTTATTCAATGCATAACACTTCAAGGCTGCTTGCCAACTATATTTTTTTGTACTTGCTCTAAAGCTCCACGTTATTTGTCAATTTGCATACAATGTATACTTCGAGAAAGACTTCACGAGTCATTCTTTTAAAGTACTTCTCTGCAGTTTAAGATAACGTTTTAGAAAAATTGGGTTTAAAAGTTCACGAGGAATTTTAATAACTTCTGTTCGTATGTCCTTCGACTGCATTCCACTGAATCTGAACGCGTAAACATTACAGCCGTTTTCGTCATACAAATCTCACAAATTTTCTTCGTACGAATTAATTTATAACGGAGAATCTCAAATATTTCATATTACGAAATTCATTCTACACTACTGATGGGTCTCTCAGCCCGAGTTTCTATTCATCTTCTATCCTGCTACGGGAAATAGTAACAAGAAAAATATCTAAAATACGAACGCATTTTATAACATTCTCCGGTGAGCAATCAGTATCTACTAGAGTTGAACGTTATTCATGATCTACGATAGAAGAGAAGATAATTTTAATAAATGAAGGCCTATGTACATGTGGGGAATTTGAAGCGCCCTTAACCACCTCATAACCCTTACTATCACCTATCAAGTTATCGATTTTTTTCAAGAGTGTAATTCATCTGAGAAGACTCTTGAATTTTTTGAGTGTATTCGATATAGCCTAGATTCCACTCACTATTTTTTTACACAATTGTAATTCTCGTGACAATTGTTTAATTTTATCAAATATTTCTTTGAAATGTGTCTATTCATAGTCTTCTCGTCCAAATGCGTGTAATATTTTCTAGACTCATTATTATATTGAAACATTTCTAAGAACCTTCAAGTACTACTTGTTCTCATGTGCATACTATTATTTCTTTTCAAAAAAATTGAGATAATTTTAAATATGAAAAAACGTTGCTAGATACTGTATATTATTAGCTTTGTTCCATTCATTCCGTATCAAAACTTGGGTGAAAAATAATTCACAAACAATTATTGATTGTAATTATTGATTCTAAGTGATTTGATCATTCGTCTATTGTATTATGTGCGAATATTTCACCGAATATTTTGCACTACTGACTAACGTGAAAAAGTTGAATGGAAAACGATGATAATGATAATGAATTGTCATCCCACTTCAACATTTGGTAGAGATCGTTTTGTACTAGAAATATTCTCCATTCTTTATAAAAGGAACTGGTTTCACGATACATGTAAACGAGCAAGTTTTGCAGGTCTGTTGAATCATACACTGAGAGAAAAATTTAGTAAAATGTAGTGAACTAGAAAAATTATAAATTAGATTCAAGACAATCAAAAATATTTTTGAAGTACCTATTTTATTAATTACATTTTTTAATAGATTCGCCTAAATTTACTATTTCTTCACTAATCAGTCGTAAAAACAATACTATTAATGACAGTTATATAAAATCGAAACAGAAAAATGAATTTTCGAATTGCATTAGATTAGTTTTCGTAACTATTAAGAAGTCAAAAAAGATTTTTTTAATCTTACTATGCAAAAAGAAATGCTTGAGGTTGCCAAAGATATTTCTAAATTTAATGCACCTTCAGGCCTATTTAAACGAAGACTAATTTCAATCTTTAATTTAGATTAGAAATTTGAGTTTGAACAATATTCCAAATCACTAAAGCAACAATTCAACAAAATATTGGAAAAATAATAAATAAACCAATGGACAAGTTGATTAGCGATAGTGAGGATTCTAGCTGGTTCAGCTCATTCGCAATACCATGGATTGTCTGTAGTATTTTAATCCAAGATCTCGTGGAAGTTGAACAAAACAGTCGAACAGACGCATAGAAATATGTGATGCCCTCGGATCCCCCTGTTGATCCAACTTCCTGCTTACTCAAGCAGTTGGACATGGCTCACGGAGAATTTGCTTAATGCTCTGGAAAGTCATGCTCTTAGGTGAAGGTCTCGCGCAAGTACACTGTCAATCACTCTTGATGAGATCTAACTGGTCTATTGTTAATAGTACTTTACTGATCCATTACACTTCATTTATCCCGGGGCTCGGCGTCTCGCGGTGCTAATGTGCTCGGAGGGACCGCACTAATCATTCTCCCCAGGACCAACAGTCCGGGTCCGGGTCCAACCGTAATCTTCCCAGGATCACCTGTACTGATTCGAATTTGACCGTGTTCTGACTGCTAGGAGGTGTCCCCTAGAAAGGTTTCAGCTCCAAAATGCTTAGCTAGCCACTCCCACGGCTTGGTGCACGAACATTATTTTGATATTGTCAACGGTAATGTCTGCACACAGTGAAACAGTTCCGCGGGAAGAGGGGTAAACTGAGAGTATGAACCATACGAAAGTCACCTTTTCGACCCCCCGATCCCTCCCTTTTAGCGAGAAAATAATTAGTGAATACCCCTGTCTGTAACACAAAGTCTGATGGAAGAACCTGACCGCATCAGCTTTGCTAGAAAAGAGCACTAGGATACGCACTCAACATCATTCAAAAAACCTTCGCTCATCTACTGGACAATATGGGGAATATTTTATCAGCGAGAAAAAGGAGGGTACCCGATACAATACGCGAGGAAATTGTGACTGATTTTTGAAAACATCTGAAAAAAAGTTTCCGCCATTACGATTGTATAATATTGACAGCGTTGCACTTACAGCTGAGCCACTTCGGCAAGGTAAATGACGATGAAACAGTGATGGCCGACCACCCCGCTAAATGGGGTGTTGCACGATTAAAACTCGACCGTCACCGCAGTAGTTAATCATACGTCAATGTTTATGAATATTTTCCATACTTCTTTATAATTTAAACCGAAAAGTATCCCATGAGGCTTGTAAATTAATAGAAAAAATTATTTATATTGTAAATGATTTATTTGAATTTTTTCATTTTATTTTCCAACACGGTTTTACGCTGGAGCAGTTAAACATCCTTAAAACTCTTTAGAATAATGGAAAATCTCTCTCCCCTAAGAAAAAGTTGACGCGACCTTTCAGCCGAATTTACCAATAGTATTTTTTAAAAATGTTAATAATAATAATAAAATGAGAAAAACGTCTCTGAAAGTTTCATTCAGATGGGTCCAATATCATATGAAATGCGAACCTTTATTATTTTTCAATAATGTGTTTTTATGGGCTTCTTTGCACAATTATACAATATTTAGAGGTATTATCAAAAAATTCATTATCTTTGGGGAAATCATTAATGAACGAAGCAGCAAGGATCACATAAAAATGAAATTCCTACAATAGTTTTTTTTGTCTTTTATGGTTAAATGAATTTTCTCACTGAATGGTTTGAAAAAACTTGTGTCTCTCACTAGCCTTGCTGTACGCTACAATATTCGGTCATGTCACAACAATAATCCAGCAGATGACGTCTGCGACGGCAAAGTACCATGACATGCTAAATAACGTTCGGGAATTCATGAAACTTCATGAAGTGCCAAAAGCCTTGAGTGAACGCGTCATGGATTACGTTGTGAGCACATGGGCCATGACAAAAGGCCTCGACACCGACAAAGTACTGAATTATTGTCCAAAAGATATGAAAGCCGACATCTGTGTGCATCTTAATCGTAAAGTTTTCAATGAGCATCCTGCTTTCAGGTAAGTTTTTTCATCAGTAACGTTTTCATGTTTTTTACAGCAATTCCAAGTTTTCGACAATAAGAAGTACGAGGTATAATAATCCTCGGCTTATCACTGAATTGCAAAGTTTAATATTAATAACTCATATTTTAATCATTATGACTGATAGAAGAAGATCATACCAACACTTTATTTAATCCAGCTTGAATTTTGTGTAAAATGGTCGTATAAACACCTTTCGGAGGAATACGACATCTCCCCGTTAGAGACGATTTTGAGTGATCTGAATCCAACTGTTGGAGGGTTTTTTTCGCAATTTTTTCAAAGGCGATATTAATTAATTTTCTATTTCTGCAAAAAAGCTGTATGAACGCTCGGTCATCAGAGAATGGTGAATCTACACGGGTGAGAAAATTTGAATAACTTTTTGTCTCACTTTTATTTTTTATTGAAAAGAAAGGGATCGAGATTTGCAATCTGGTAGTCCAAAATAATCTAACACGTAAACCTTTGTTATTGCCTAATAAACAGTTTTTACGACATTACTGGACCATTATCGAAATTTCACGAAGATTGCCTGAAAAAATAAAGAAACATTGTCTCCAAAAATTGATGTCAGATGACTCAAAATGCCCTGAAACGTGAAGATAACGTATTCTCTCGGAAAGTAGTTATACGAGATTTTTGCACAAAATGGAAGTTGAATCTCAAAGTTTGTCTGTACGACCTTTTTGCTCGACACAAGCAAAATGTATCATTTGGATTTTCTCGGCTATTGTAATTTCCTCGGAAACGGAAATTACAGTGGTACTACGTACATAATTGCTATTAATCAATTTCTCAGATTGGCCTCGGACGGGTGTCTACGAGCTTTGGCGATGCACTTTACGATGTCCCACAGCGCACCGGGTGACTTGCTATACCACACAGGTGAGTCAATCGACTCACTCTGTTTTATCGTTACGGGTAGCCTGGAAGTCATCCAAGACGACGAAGTAGTGGCAATCCTTGGCAAAGGGGATGTATTCGGCGACAGCTTTTGGAAAGATTCAGCAGTGGGCCAGAGTGCAGCAAACGTTCGTGCATTGACTTACTGTGATCTCCATACCATCAAACGTGATAGACTGCTGGAAGTTCTCGACTTTTATCAAGCCTTCGCCAACTCGTTTGCAAGAAACCTCGTACTCACATACAACTTGCGACACAGGGTAATGAATCATTCATTAATTCGCCATTTACTATTTCAACATATTCATTTATTTTTTACCTCTTCAAACAGATTTAGAGTTTAGTCTTTCAACCAGTTGAATGGGAACAAGCATTAATAAAATAACTAAGGCATAGTCCTTTTCGTACCCCTTGGACTAATGGAAGTTATAACTCTGTTATTGGAGGTATCAGATAGAAACATATCGCGAAGATCATTTTGCATATTCCTTTAATGAGTGATTTTAATTTAATCTTAATGTAGTTTGAAATATTTACTACTAAAAAGATCCGTTTGACTTTACTTGTCGTCAAAGCCCTTAGGAAAAATTTTCATAGAAAAACATAATGCGTTCGCAAAAACAATTTATTAAATGCGTGTCATTTACCATTCAAATTTAATGAATTTTCCATGGATTTAATTGGAAGATTTGGCAATTTTTCAAGTGATTCATTCATACAAATAACTCGTTCCAAATTACTTCAACCGAATTTTCTCAGTTTGAATTTTCCAACTTTTGTAAAGTTTATTTTTTCCATTAAAGAAAACGAATCGCCTGAAAAAAAATTGGAAAAAATTCCATAGGAATGCAATAGAATTCTGCAATGAATACGCTATGTTTTTCTTATTTTCTTTGTGTGGTTGTGATAAAAATATTGAATAAGTAGCCAAAGAAAGATATAAATCAACAGAAATCAACGTTCTCGGATATTTCAAAAATTATTACGATGCAAAAAGATATACAACGATGTATGTTTCATCGAAAACAAGAATTGCAAAAAATATTCGGATACATTCTCAAGATATTCATCAAATATTTTTAACGAATTCGATTTAGATTAATTTGCTATTGTCACTCCGGAGTGAATTATTTTCATCACAAAGATTGCTTTATCTTCACCATTTATAACCTTTATTATTACTCTTTACATCAAAGTCCATCGTGGTGCAACATTCACGCACAGAGATAGTGAGATGATATTGAACATAGCGGTTTAGAAAATCAGGCCGTTTAAAAATTTATTGATTTATTAATTTCTGTAAAAGAATGAAGATGGAGAAAAAAAAGTGATAAATTTCGAATGGTTTAACGGTTTATATTTTCGATGTGCTGATATGAGCGAAGCTAATCTATTTATCACTCCCTTCTGTTTTATCTCTAAAACCATCACTGTGCATTTTTCGACCAGCAAGTTCCAGCATCACTCGAGACGCAGCATCCTGATCAAGGATTGACTTAGCGTCTCTAGTGCCCTCCTCGATCTCTGGCAAACACCCCACGCCCCACACCTCCAGATGTTTAATCGTAAAATTCTCTTTGCCACTCAATTGAACGTAATTGAGAAAAGTCGTGCAAGATGGACTAGATTTGCCCGTTCCATAATCAGAATCCAACCACAAACCAGGATAATTGAGTTGTCCTCCAATCAAGAGACCATTTGGCATCGTCTGTTGATGTAGATTCAAATACTGATAATGATTGTTGTATCCACTCGATGGGAATGTGAGAATTAGTGGATCTAATTTGAATAGAAAACATGTCTGATTGCCAACGAAATTTGGACTAAGTGACCAATTATCAATGGCAAATGCACCAAAAACGTGATCATCAGTATCTTGTATTATAATAATAGTAGCTCCCTGCATTTGTATACGTCCTAGCATCGTTGAAAAAGATTCCCCGTGAACTTGACTAGAAAACAGAAAACGCCATTCATTCCGTAATTCATGAGGTAGACTGAGATTTAAGAAAAGTACATCACCAAGGCCAAGAATACTCGGAAAATGAGGTATATTTTCGAGACCCTTGCAAACTGGTAGAAGATTTAGGTCGTTGATCCGTGCATTTGTGTTCTTGTCACCTTTCTTTTGAGATATTAAAAAGAGGCACTGGAATACGTGTGATTGAATGGCTTTGAATGTCGCAGACTGACTGTACCAATTTTCAATTTGCTCCGAAGTTAATACATCGCCGTATTTTATTAATTCCTCGCATAGGGATTTTGATCGCATCTGTATTCGTCGAGTATTCACTGTACAACCAATATTACTCCAGCTATTGTGATGAACATTGCCACAATTCTTTTGTAATCTTAGATATGAGTTAATCGTTGCTTGAAGGTACTCTAAAAATGTCGCTGTTGGTATCTCCAATTTTTGTTCTTCATCGCAGTATCCGTGGAATATCAAATTTGTACGTTCCTCAGGACTTCCTCTCACCGCGTAGACATAGAGTTTGCCAAAATTTTCACCGTTTATAGCAGACACCTTCTTGCCAGGCTCATAACAGAGAAAACGCACCACACACTGGAGAAGTCCTTCATCCAGGTGCGTCGACCAATGCTTGAATATATCTTCACGTTTTATTGAACCTGAACTCCGAGACATCGACTTGAAGAGGTTCTCCACAAGGGTCAGCTCATCAGCTGATAAAATATTCGCCGAAGAAGCTGAACGACTTGATCCGTGGCCCATCTTTAAAAGTATCAAGCAATTTATTGTTTTAGCCCCTTCAAAAAACCCATTCTATTTTTATCGAGATAATTGGGCAATCGAGGGAATAAATTCATTACCTTTTCTTATCAACGTCGAGTACGTCGTTAGTTACGTCCGATAATCCATAAACCGGGGGATCCTCTCTACCACATAAGCTTTATAAGTATTATATTAATATTCAATAAGTTCATCTCGCCACACCTCGCTATGAGTGAAATTATCAGTCAAAAAATCAAGTTAATCGTCGAGCCTGGGTTACTTACTTTGCTCAAGGAATTCTTCATATTTCCATTCTTGCCGGATAATTAATCCATTAATTTATTTGAGGTTAAGACTTCATTTACTGATGATTGCTTGAGTTCTACCGAACAACTACCCAGCCGAATAACTACGAACGGGCGCGAGTGTCGACGAGTGGATTTTATACTCTTATCGACTCAATAGAGCAACTTGGCGCACGCGCTCCTCTTTTTCAAATTCTTGCCTCTTCCAACCCTTTCTCAAATTAATTTATCTTTTTTTGTATCGAGCTTCGCGAGTGGTGGAGTATAACTTATTGCCATTCAGCGATAAATATCAGAATGATACTACAATTACGCTGACAATAAAAATTCCGATGAGATATATTTCATTCAAACTTATGTTGAAGTTTTGGATAATTCATATTTTTTACTCATATATTTATACACTCCTAAAAATTCAGGTGAAAATATTCTATTCCCTCAAGATAGTATGTGTACAATCTTTTCCGAAAAATTAAAAATTATTCAAAATCATCTTTAAGAATTTAATCATTGAGAAATTGAATTATACTGTATGATTATAAACTAGCCTGATTTGATTACTTGTTCTAGCTCATATTTTTTTTCATTTTTGCACATAATTGTTGAAATCAAACCAATCTTCAATCCAAAAAGTCTTTCTACGACCTTTTTGCTCAATTCAAACGCTATGTGCTTTCTCGAAAATCTTGAAATTCCCCGATTGTTGACCTAATTGATGCGCAAAAATATATCGTTATTGAGTTTTATTTTTTATTCAACGACTGACAAGTCTCATAGTCATGCGAATATTTGTCTACAATTTTTTTACATCGCTATGAAATTTTTGAAAAGTCAAAAGGTCACGAATTATAGAAGGATAGTAAAACAAAAAACGGTTAAAAGTTCGGAAGGTTGCAGTCATATTGACACAATATAACGCCAAGAATTGAATATGGATGTGACCACACGGAGAGAACAACACTCGAAATTTAAAAAATTACGGAACTTTTACGTAAACCTGAGGCGACCTTGGTTTTTAGGAAAAAGTACTGGAGGCGCCCCAAAAATTTCGGCTCGTTACAGCAATTTTTACGGAAATCCCAGTTTGTTTTTCGAAAAGCAGGGTCATCTCACTATTACGTAAAAGCTCGGCCATTTTTCACGTATTTTTCTCTCCGTGCACTTTCTCATTTCGGAAGTTCGAGATACATTACCATTGTTATGAGGCAGCGTCTAAAACCTTTGAGCATAAGCAAGAAATGGGGTAAAGTGCACGGGAAATATATTGATTTATGTTGCTCCAATTCTTTTTAAGTAATTTTTGGTGTAAAATATAACAGTGCAGGACCAAATTCTTCATTTATTCATTCTAGCAATCTGATCCTTATTAGTCCTCAATGCCACGCTCTCTTATGCATAAATGTGATATGTCATGTCTACCGTGAAGGTTTAGGTTCGACCAAATTTTCAGCATCGTTTGAAAGCTCATTTTCTGGGCTTTCGAATACTTCTGTTTATCATTGTTATCGATTCGATCTTTATTTATGAGCGTTTAAGCATGTGATGATATGAAATCTCTACCTTACAGTTTTGCCATATAGCACATGTCTTTATCGAGTTAATGAACGAATAACCATGACTAGCATATATATCATTTGAAAGCTCATTCTTTTAGCTTTCGATCGACACTCCTTTCATCCATTTTGTTACATCCATTCTGTTCTGAGTTATGCAGCTTTCGAACGCGATCTTTTGTTTAAATTTTATCTTGTTAGCCTGAAATATATAAAAATTTCGGATCAAATTTGTGTTGCGGCAACCACTCGGATGGTTATAAAAAGATCATGGGAAAAAATTACTGAAGGGCGCTAAATCACGATATTGATTGAAAAGGTTTTGTCAAGTTCACAAAAATTTTTTTTTTAATATGCACCATTCCATTGCACCTAGCTGTCACTCAATCCAGTGGAGAGCAATGGTAAGCTGCGCATTTCATTATTATTATTATTATTATTATTATTTGTAGACTTGGTAGATCCATTACAATCATTTAGTGCCTTTCAATAATCTTTCGTGTTTTTTTTTCATTATCTTTTTATGCCCGTTCGAATGGTTGCCGCAACACAAATTTGATCCCAAATTTCAATTTATGTTTGGCAAACCAGATAAAATTGAAACAAAAGATCACATTCGGTACGTAGTTCATGCGGCCTTTAAATCGAAATTTTCCCGATGAATATGGAGACGGAACAGTATAGTAAACTTTAAAGAATATAAAGCATAGCCAAATTTTTGCTGGATAACATCAATACAAAATGCTCTTTGTGATGCTCATCGTGTACATCTTCTGAGTCAAACGAAACGATTTTTTAAATTCGATAATAATCAAAAAATGAAATCAAATATTGTTATTCCTCTGTGCATTTATCAACGCATTACTTATGTGCGGATTCCCACGGAAATACTTACCCCATATACATTGTAAACCATAAGAATTATCATTATTTGATGGATTCTGGAAGAAGGAAAAGAATTTTGTCATTGAGGAATTGAATTATACTGTATGATTATAAACTAGTCTGATTTGATTACTTGTTCTAGCTCATATTTCGAAAAGTAGCAGATGTTCGCAGAGAGAAGGAACTCGCAGAGCGTCGAAAAAATGAGCCACAACTAGATCAAACCCAAGATCACCTCGTCCGAAAGATATTCTCGAGGTGAGCCTGAAAAAAAATCTAGTCATTATCGCTTAAATCTTCACTAAGCCCATAACTAAGAATATACCCAAAACCTGCATCACCAAATCATCATTAATTATTAAGTAATGATAAAAATACTATTGAAACAAGTACCTGTAATTATGGCAATCAACAAGAACGCGATTCGATTACATCGTTGATTACAGATAATTTATTAGACTGAAATAAATGTTTTGGATTAAATTGATATGTTGCACTCATGTGGCTTTACTCCGCTGCATCGATATTATTGGTTTTCCCTAAAAAACCAAAATCTAGGCCATGACCCAACTGTAATCAAATCCAAGAGGTCAAAATCTAGAATAAATAAATAAATATAAATAAGGAATCTGTTGATTGGCGAATGTTGATATGGTGATTGCTTGGCTGGATGTTGTCTACACAAGGTTCAAGACAGACGGAGATTCCCAATTTGGCTCACCTCGACATCTGCCTGATTATCATCCAACGCAGGATTCAGATGAGGAGCTCACGGTCAACGTTCTACCACCCTGGCCAAGTTTTAGGCAATTTCTTTTATTACGTATTTATTTAATCTACATTATTTATTGCCATTTCTTTTCAACTGCTACGTATTTCAGTAATTTTATCGTATTCAAATTATCCATCTATACTAAAATTTACCAAATTTTTAACCCCTTCATTTATTATTGATGATTCATTATTGTTCATCATTCGGCCGATCCTCCCTTTCTCTTTATTTCCTCATCTAAATATTGATTATTCCTCTGTATTAATATTTATTTAGCATTACGGATTATAAATTTATTGTATTTTCTATAGATACCTCATCCCTTTTCTGTTCTTTTTTTGTTGTCCTATTTTGATAATCGTTATTATTCAAACGAAGCAAATATTAACGTGATTTTAACTATGGAATAACTGCGAAGCTTTTTTTTCTCATCATATTGTATACCCCAGCCCTTGAACAAACATTTTGGAAGCGGCGTAAATCCATTTTATTCTTGTTTCCGTTAAAAACTTTCAACATAATCTTGTCGATAATTATAATCTGGGAAATAATTTTTTCACGAAAACCTATCAATGCTTTTTTCCTTTCCTAGAAATGAAATTTTAAATCAGACTGATTATTATCGGCATTTTCATTATTTCAATTGAATGAAATATAACGTTCTAAAATGTTGGAGTCACACAGGGTTATATAAATATATGTATATAATATAGTTTACTTATAAACATATATTTACGAATGCTAGAGTGCTGTAAATTATACGCCTTTAGAAGGATTATGCGCATTTCTATTCAATCAGTCAGTTATATTCCATTACTATGAACTTTATTCCTTCGATACTTATGAAATAGATACGGGGGACGGCTAAAATTAATGGAGCAGTCTAATTTCTAATTAGAATAATGGTATTAAATGAAATATTAAATTTCACATTATTAATGAATTTATTTGTTGAAAATGAGTGCTTTAAGAATAGCATATCATTATGAAAAGATATTTTTCGACGCAAGCAAAATTTTGTTTGACAACGTACCTTTTTTCCAGTATTCCTTATTATCCACGGATATTGGGCAATTAATTAATCGATTTAAATTGATCAAACGAATTGAATTGAGTTGTTTATCATTGGACAGACTTCGATACAACCATCGAGTCTCAGTAAATATCGTCCCACGTCTCAATATTATATGTAAAATGAAGGAAACTATATAGAGCGAATAATATGAGCCACTTCTATTAACTTTCTATTCCCTTTCTCTATTTTTCTATCTTTCTCTCGCTCTATCTTTACCAAATTTTCTACTCCATTATATTCTTAAAAGCCCATTGAAAATTATTGCAAACGGAATATTCAATCATACCTTTTAGTTCCGTTATCAATCACCAATTAATCAATTGGTTATTTCACTTATAGTTTTGTTGATTTTTTTCATCTACACGAACTTACTAATCTTCATTTTCTGCGCTGATGTTCAATAATTAAATGGTTACAAGCCATATTGCGGCGGAGTGCATGATTTATCAACACTCTAGGATTCAAATTTATATTTCTGTCACCTAATATTTTTATATATATATACTTTTCTATATATATATACATTGATGCTGTGATTATTACTTGGTCCAGTCATTCGGAAAGCACGAAAATAATACACCTCGGCAGTAAAAGGATTGCGTGAATTGTGACGAAAATATGGTCAGCAGAAATTTGTGTTTTTATATTCACTAGTTTTGCAGAATCATCTGATGCTATTTTTATATTTTTTTAGAGAACTATTTAAATTTGAAAGGAATTTCATCCTGAATAAATCAACCAAAACATTGTTTTTCTATTTAAATAACTTCAAAGTTTTGAAAAGTTCTAGCGATTAATTATCAAGCAATTGAATCGAAATTGGATTTTTCTAATCTATTATCTCATTTAAGGCTATTGAAATATGCCTTCCCAAAAATAGTTAAACAATTGTCTGCGATCTACGATCGTCAGAGTTTTTCGAAATCGACATTTATTTAGACCTTCCATGACATTGAAAATTTAAACTTGTTCCTCAGTTCGTAAAAAAGCTACTCGTTTTATAATGTGATAAAAGTGAAGAAAATTTCAGATGAAAATGATATTGCAATATTGCCTGACGAAGTAATTGTGCAGTTAAAGCGCAGACGGTGTAATTAGCTGGTCTTTAGCGCTTTAATTCCCCTAGTCTCATTGTCTGACTGTACAGGATAAAGTGTTTTCTGCAATTGAGGTTTTCCCTTGTTCCTGAAGCCTTAATAAATGCTGTATAGGGGTGGTTTCAACGCGTCGAGAGAGCGTACAAACCCCAAAAATTATACGAAAAGCAAAAAAATAATATTCTCAAATTTATTACGTACGCAATCTTTGGCAGCGATTCTGTTGGGCACAGTTCTCTCTATTTATTTTCTCAATTTGATTAGTGATCTTTTTTTTCATGTAAACTAACTATACATTATTGTTCAATTTTTGTAAGTAAAATTTCTCAAGTTTTTTTCTAAGCTCATATTTCGAACTTTCGTTTATCTGATAATCATTTCGAGTCTCCATGTTTAATTTATTGGCTCATACTCTGAATGCAGTTCCCAGAGAAAGTTTTTTTTTCAAAGGATATTCTACAGTTAACACATTCCTCAATTGACACAAGACTTGCAATTATAAAAACAAATAATTTACGATAGAATTCTTCGGCAGAATAGTCTTTTACAGTTATTCAATTATTTTATCAATTACTAAAGTTGGATCAATGCTGCGATGTAGTCCATATGCTGGGGGTCAAAACGTATGCGCTATGAGGTCCACAGATGGAATTCCACGCTTTTATTCATAAATAAATTTATAAATCGACAACTACAGGGCGGAACATTATGAAAAAAATGGAGTTTCAAAAAATTTCGAAAATTGGAGTACATGGTTTTCACCAACAATTCAATTTATTGTTAATAGAAGCCCGATAATTAACGTTTTTTACTCTAATATTTTTTTTTAAGGAAAAATCATTCTTCGCTAAATCTTTCGAAAAATTACTGATCAATGTTTTCGCTAACACACATTTTCAAGTTAGAAAGTGCTTTTGAAGGGACGCTTCACAGCTTTCATCTCCAGTTGTCTTAACTTTTTCTCATTTTTTTTTCTTTTATTTTCGGAAATAGACTCCACCACGATGGGAAGGCGAGGGCACTAGAATTAAATTCTGATAAGAAAATAGTTAATTTATTAATTCAAATTAATAAAAAGATAATTTTTTTCAATAACTAGAATCGTGCAAGCACCTCCGAGTTCAGACTCACTCCAAGACTCACTCTACATATGCATGGTTTAAAGATGACATGATGATTTAAAGATATTTGACCTCGTGGAGCAAAATAGATAATATCTGATTTGAAGAATACAATGCCTTCATTTAACCCTGTTCCAAAGGCATGAAAAAACTTGCATCTTTAAGCACCTCTAACACAAACCTATATATCATTATTATTTTGAAAATATGCAGGCGTTAATTTTGTCATTAAAATTTTTTTTTTCATGTTGTCCCTCCATAATAATAATCTCAACAATAATTTATCATTCATAACAAATATTCTTGAATCTTATTTTGACTTCCGACTTTTCGCAATCATTGCAGTCAACATTTTCAGGGCTGAGAGTTCCGAGTGAGGACGCGGATATGTGGCAATGGTAATGATGGTGCTGATATATCATCTTTAGGTGGTAATGCGGGCAATAAGTCAAGAGGGGGGTAAGTTCAGCTAATCAAATGTTTTAGCGGATCAGCTTATCAATTAAAATACTCAAAGAACGGCTTTCCAAATAGAGTTTACTTGATATCCTCTGTCTTGTTGAAGTTATCGACATTTTTTGGATTTCCAAGCCTTCACAACATTTATTTTCGAAATATCCCTGAAACCTGGTCAACATTTTCGCCTTATTATAGTGGATAGAATGTTCAGTATCTATCCAATGTTTAGCCAGTGCAAAATCCTCCGAATGATCGTCTTTGGTACGCCATTAGTATTCATTGATCCGTGTAGTAACTTCTCCATGAAAAGATTTCTCCTGGTAAAACTCTGAAAACACCTAATGTTGACCATTCCTTCCCTATGTTGCCCGTTCCTTACCTACGGGACGTATGAGCAGAGTGCTCGGCAAGCACGATATCAGAACGATCTTCCAACCCCCAAAGAAAATTGGAAAGAGTACCTTTGAGTAAACCAGGTGTGTACGAGATCCTCTGTAAACGCGCAAAAGTGTACATTGGAAAAACCGAGAAAAGGATCAATACACGGTTGAAGGAACACCACCGGAGTTCCAAATATCGTTACTTGGAGCACTCTGCCCTAGCTGAACAGTCGATGAATACTGGATATTACCTCGACGATATACTACGATATACTATGCTTCGCAAGAAAATATCGTAAAAACTTGGAGATCGCCAAAACTCCGAATGACCTCAACAGGGACAGCGAATACCAAGTGAGGCCTATTTGGAAAACTGTTCGTTTACTTTTTATTTCACCAGCTGCTCATTTAAAACATCTGATTGGCTCAGCTCACCCCCTCTTACTTTTATTTCAACTACTAATGGTTAAGGACAATCCCCGCATATCGGACCTCAGAATCGGAGCTCTCACTCCTGAAAATGGAGAGTGTAATGTGCGTGAAATGTTGGCGCAATGCTGACAATAAAAACGGCATCCATCCGAAAACCACTAAAATTTAAAATAATTCTAACCCCTTAACGCAAAAAAGAAATATCATTTCTGAAATAGTTAGGAATGTTCATCTTGGCGATAACAAGAAATCGCCATCAGAATGAAGAGATGACTAAATGAATCGTATCATTAAAGTATGGAGGTGAAGGTGAACTATTGACCTTTTTTCCGCTGCAATTCACGCAAAGTATTTACCCTCATTACCTTAATATTATTCTTCATTTTATTTCCAACTCATTAATGTAATCTTTCGAATGACCAATTAATTGTATATTAATATCTCGATTTGGTATGTGCGAGTGTGAGATTGCAAATTCATGGACATTTTCTAAAGAACTTTTTCAACCCTCAAAAATAAATTCTTAAACATTGTCAGTGTATCAAGTGTCATGAACCGATTATGAAATTTGCTTATCGTATTGATCGATTATTCGCCTTGGATCTCACATTGTTCATACTTGACTAATTTTCCGTATGTCAATCACACGGACTGTATCACAAAATCGAGCAAAAAAAAACAAAAATATCTTTTTTACTTTTCCCGTAGGCACACCAAAGTAGGTTGCTCGTGAACACCGCTGGAGCTGTAACCCTTTATAGCCTCTGTAGCCAATTTTGTAAAAAATTAATGTAAGAAATGCCAGTGAACAATAAAAATGAAAAACTATCAACTCAGCGAACATTTTATTCATATTAGAACGTAAATCATTAGTGAAAACAAGAGAGGTATAATGAAAAAATATAAACTAACCAAAAGAACTCATTTCCAGAAATCGCTTAGAATTTGTGGTAGATGACTGAATTTTCCTGAATAATATATACATAGTCATATTTATATTCGCTTTTCTCCACTCCGCAACTAAAATTAATTGAAATAATTTACACTCGTTCAAATGTGAATAAAATATTTCAAGAGCTTCACATGCTTCACATAAACATTCGTCGGAGTTAATGCGAAAAATGTCAAGCTCTCATTTAAAGAAGTGAAAAAGATGAGGAATATTTTCTAATCCACATAGTGTTCGGCCTTTTGAACTAACACTCCTCAAGATGAAAATCTCATAAATAAAAGACCTCTTTGTGGTAGACGATGTTAAGCCGTGATTAAAACGTCACTTCTTGTATCATCGCCTTGGAACAGGTTCCGGAGGGAGAGACACCCCACAGATGTAGAGAAGGGTGATACCAAAGATGGAAAGGATGGAGAGATCTCCCACTCGAGGAAACCATCATCTGGAGATGCAGAGACCGTTATTCGACCAAGAGCCAGCAAATGGGGTCGTCTTCTTGGTAATTATTCCTATTTCCATTATTTCATTTGGTTTTTTCGTATTACTCGTATTACTTTTTTGTTTTCTGAATGAATACTTTATCATTCTCGAAATTTGTGAGGTGTTATGCAAAAAAATGCATATTTTTATAAAGTTCCAAGAAGTAAATGACCAAAAAAAAAAAACTTTTTTGCCAGAAATTTTTGAAACCATCCAAAAGTTTCTTGTTAGTTCTTTCGTTCACTCCCAGTAACCCTGAAATACTGAAATAATTATCAATTAAAGAATGTGACACAATTCTCTTTTTTAACTGTCTTTGTTTAGAAAATAACTCAAAATAACACATGTTTCAATCAAATAACAGACAAGTGGATTATTGCGTCCATTCTTCTATACTGAAGTGTCTTTGATAATTAATTAGCCATGTTTTCGGATACATTGGAAATATTGAAAAAGTTTAAACAATTGATATTATTTTCATCAATTGTTTTCATTTTTTTTTTATTCCCTCAAATAGAGTATTTTAATAATTTTCCAAATTATAACGTATTCTGTTTTATTACACTGCATGAAATCTATTGAGTAGTTAACGCGGAGATTTCACACTCGGAATTAAAATTATCACTGAACGAATGGATATCGCTTGAGTTGGGTGACAAATTTGACACAAACACTCCTTTGAATCCAACTTCCATTTTGTTAAAAAAATCGTATAAATACCTTGCGAGGAAATACCATATCTTTTGGTTTCAAACGATTTTAATTCATCTGCCAAATAAATAAAATCTCAGTAAAAATCATTTTTTCTCTCAGTGTATAGCAAAGTTGAAGACGTAAAATGAGATGTTTCAAAAGTGAATAAAACAATCATTCTCAAATTCCAATTTTGTCAAAATGACCTCTACAGAATATTCAATGCCATAATAATAAAACTTGTAACTATCATTTTTCGAATTAGTATCGAAATTCTAAAAAATCCTCATACACATTCATCCATACGAATATGATATAAAAATATAATAGCTGAATTGCTGAACCCAAAATTGGTCATTCTAACACAAAAAATGAAAAATTTCGGATTTGACGAATAAAATGCTGGAAACTGGAAGCAAAAGTACAAATTGTAATATAGTATATAATATAATAATTCACTGGTTGCTCTCAATTGCTTTAATAGGAAGTTCGAGTTTAGACTCCGGGAGCGAAACTGGAACTGGGACGGACACCTTTAAGCGTACTCTGAGTGCCCGTGACTCCCGTCCCTCCTCGTCTGTTAGCACCAATAAGGTCTTTCCAAAACTTTCCAAACTCAGCGGTACCATCGAAGAAGTCCAGGATCCTGAACCACCCAAAGAACCACCAACGACGACTCTAGCAATTGAATCAAAGCAGCTTTCCCTTCGCCGCCTGGAGTCTTACGACGGGGGTTTAATAACCGCTCAACCTGGTCAGGACCGGGAGATCCTCGCCGCTGTGCTAGAAGTCAAAGTTGATCTCAAGCTGGAAGTCCAGCGAGTTAATCAAAGACTAGCAAAGCTAGAAGACATGTTAGAGAGTGTTATCAGCAGACTGCCCCCCGTACCGCCTATCGCAGCGACTCCAGCTCGTCCAGGGAATCTAGTGATCTCAAGTAATAATTTAAATGATACAGCAACTCAAACATCTCCAGATCAAAAGCCTGTAGCGATGTCGAGTGATTCTAGAGATCCAAATGAAAGACTTCCAGCGAAAGAACTCCCACAACATCATCATCACCGGCACCATCACCACCATACAGACCAAAAAATGGAAAAAACTAAAGAACCAGTGACTCCAGGTCTCGATTATTCCCCAAGGGATGTATCCAAAGAGCTCTTAGAGCGTTTGACTCAAGCCTCAACTTCTCGAGAAGACTCCACAGCTCTAGGTCCACTGATACTGCGGAAAAGACGGAGTAAATCGCGAAATAAAGGTGCTGCACCCTTAGCTCCTCTTGCACCTCTAGCTACCCAACCTATTTCACCTACTGACGCCACTGAAACAACCCAAATGTTAGAGTGCGAAGAACGTGATCCTGGTGGCGACAGAAGTGAAAGAACTGATAGGGAAAGGAAGCGACCGCCCCCAAGGCCTCGAGAATACTTGTGAAAATTTACAGACATTCATAACATTGTGCTGCGAACAATTACCAGATCCAGAGATCTTTCAGCATTTATCCATTGTTACATCATCCACTATATAAAATTCATTATGTTATTCGCGCTTTTATTATGAAAAAATCTAACTACAAGACTAAAATTTGCAAGTGGCTGTGCTACGGTCGAATTTAAGAGACTTTGTTGTTGATAATCTTGATTACGATCTCAAGATGAATCATCGAGAATATCTAGGGTACGTAATGATCAGTAAATTATCAATTCTGTACGAAAATTATGAGGAAAGAAGCATGGAAACCAGATTATTTTGAAATTATCTTTTCATAAAGAGGTTCACAGATATTCATAAAGCAACAGCTTGGCTTACAACATTTTTTCAACTTGATAATAGTATCTTATGTTACAAATGCATAAAGTCGGAGAATATGATCGAATGATGTTATGTTTTCAGAGCGAGTTGCATCCCAGAAGAAATCGAATCTCCTTTACAATGAGAGCTTTCGTAAATCTACCACTCTTTATTAACGAATCACGAACTAGCCTATCTCTCAATTTCATACATGTGCAACATATGCTAGTACATCGTGTAACTAAAACGCATACGATTATTTCATGGCGTACGGACAATCTGGGATAGCTCACGCTACACGTTCGTTATTTTCGACTTTTCAATGTCACGCAATGAAATACCGTCTGAAACATGTGCATGAAAAAGCTTCATAGGAGGTTTACCGCACGAGCCAACGGCGAAAGATATAATCCCTCCGATCGAAAAACAAAAACATTTTCCGCACATGTTTAGAACGACAATTTATTATACGACGTCGAAAAGTCGAAAATAACGACCTCAGAGCGTCAGTTATTCGAGAATTTTCGCACGTAGTGCAATAATTTTATATGATGCTGCTAAGTGTAGAAAAAGTATATTATGTTACAAGTGCGTAAAGAACAACTTTTTCGCACACGTAACACATTTTTTTTAGACCTGCGGAATTCATTGTTGGGAATTGTGGTGCATGTCAAGTGGTTTCTGCGCACGGAGTGTGTAAAAGTCAAGGTCGTGGGTAAAGTAAATTTTATTTGATGAACGACGAATTTTATTTCAGAACTTTACAAGTACAACTTACAACTTTCTAACTTTACATCGTGCACAGATCAACCACTTAACGCACAGTAAACTCTTCGGAAGAGTAAATTTTAGAGGCAGATATTACAAGAGGTACTATTTGACGAGTATGAGAATTACAAGCCGAGCTAATGGCCTCATTTCTTCTGAAATTGTAAGATTACGAGGCTTTCGTGTATTTGACTAAACTGCCATAGCTGACATAAACCAGTCTATTATAATAAACTTACCTTGCCAAGAAAACGCAATGTTTACGTCTAATCGTTATCGCCTATGTTTCGGAGAGCTCAAGTGAAAATTGTCTTCTTGCTGGCAATGAATGATATTGGGAGCAATCATAACAAAAGATTTTTCTAAAGAATTTTATGAAGAAAATTTTTTGATGCTGCTGCTTGGACACTAGTGGGTATATATAATACCCAAAGATATTTTACAATTAATCTGTGTAAATACAGTCATTATTTTCTCAGTAATTCACTACAGAATTGATAGGGGGTAAATTACATGTGACAATGTAGTTTAGTATATCAATCACGAAGGTGCAATCGCAAGATGGGCGCTGAGATACTTGTGATTTAATTTTAAGGAAATTTTAAATACGGAAACTGGCGGAAGTAAAAATGACTTTAATTATCTCTGTGCGTATTTTAGATTCTACGACGAAAGATCACAAGTACAATTAAGAAATGAAGATGTGAAAGAAGTTGACAGAAGAAATTTTAATGCAATTGGAGATTGAAGGGAATGGATATCGTATTGTATATAATATACATACTGTAATAAATTGTACATATAGTACAATATAAATATAATATAAGGCGGTGCGTGGTTTGAAGATATATGGAGTAGGGATGCGGGAGAATGGGGCAAAATAGATTTTTATCATAATATTGCACCATGGAATAACAAATTACTGACGATAATTTTTCTCCCCTTAAGCTTTCATCATTTTTACTAATGCTTTATTTATAAGCTAATAAATATCTTTGAAATATGTTTAAACATATCGATATCTATCGTACGATGCAGATTGAAAAGAGATTGAAAGAGAATGGGGCAACGGGAAACAGTGAGGTAGAATAAAATGTCTACTCTAATGTTTCATTAAACTTTAAAAAATCAACAAATTAATATTTTATCCCGCTGTTTTTATTTTCTTCATTCTACTTTACTTTCTTCTATTTTATCAGTAACTTGGAATTCCACGACAGAACAATTCATATTTACGAAATTACATGTTATCAGTCCAACCATATTATGATATGCACTGATTTTCGTGACGAGAAAAAAAACCAAATATGTTAAGAAAATCCGTTCTTGTGATCAAGTATTGTGATAATACTTTAGGTGGATTTGAATATTTATACTGAAGAAATTCCATGATCAACAAAATAAGATCCGTTAGCTCATTATGTTATTCTCAATCCTATATGTGATACATTATTAATACAGAAATTTGTCACTCCAATTAATCACTATTTTTTCGTCGAACTCTTTCTAATTTTTTGTGGAAATGTTCCTTAATTTTAAACTCTTCCTAAATTGAGCTATTTCACAGTGGATTATTTAAAAAACTCAGATAACAGCCAACGATGATTTTGTTATAAAATCAAAATAAGTTTAAACATTGAAAAAGAAAGAAGAAACTATTCAATGAAAAACCATTCAAATTGAAGTATCATAACTAATTTAATATAACAGCATAATAAAACGAGATTTTGCCCCAGATCTCCTTTATTTTTTCCGCGTCGAGTGACGACGAAAAATTATCAAAGTGTTAAACCAAAGAAAAATACGAAAGACATTATAACAATTTGTTACTTAGGTTTTTAGATAGCAGAATGAGACAAATGAAAAAAAAAAACGATATAGCTGGCTCTATTCGTAGTTGAAAAAATTCTATGCGAAAGTTGAAACGCTGTTGGTTATATATAAAGTAAAAAAAAAAGAGAAAATAACAGAAAAAAACGCACGCGCGGCGGCTGTTTTCACTCGAAATATTTTAACGACCGCCCTTAACGTGCAAGCTCGTTCAACTGCCTTCTTTTTCTCACTCAATTGCTTCGCAAAAGGAATATGTGCGGAATTTGAAAAAAAAAGTATGATATTATTTTTGCATTGCTTCGGAGTTTTAGATTTATCATAACTTTTAATATTAACAAAACAAACAAAATGATTATGTTATTAATCATTAATTGAAGTTAAAAGAACATGTGAAGAAACGGGTCTAATGAATTATTATTATTAATTTAGTGAAAAATAGGGAAAATGTGAAAGGAGTGGAGTCTAGAAAACTTTGCTACAACTTATTATACTTCGTCCATTTTTTACGTCGGCTGTGCGACATTGGACGGGGCCCAAAATTCTCGTCATTAATTTATCATTTCAATTAATTTCATTTAGAAAAATGGTATTGATCAATTCAGTTTTGTTCAATGATTTAATGGATGAAAAATCTGATTGATCTAAGTAATTCTTGGTCGTTTACGTATTTTATCTCAAAAACCAGTGATATTCAGGAGAAACGTGAAAATGCATTTTTTGTGAGTAGCATGATGATAATTACAAACAAAATTGCATGATCATATGTTTCCATGAGATATTTCTCATGAGATAATGTTGTGATGACTAAGAAGATGTGATTGTTGATTCCAAACAGTTAATCTCCGTGTTTACTCTTTTCACATTAAATAGAAACAATTCTTCAATTTATATCCAAAACAAATGAATAAATCAATGGAAGAAATAAGGGGAGTACTGTAGAAACCCCTTAGCTTAGAAAGAGGAAAAGATCGAGTGATATTAAAAAACAAAACGAACCTTCTAGTCTTGGCTTTCCGAAATGTATATTTACTATTTATACAAAATAATCCAAAAATCAAGTTTATGTACGTTTATCGTACATATCTCATAAAACATGAAATAAAAATAACAAATATTGATAACTATTTATTTCTTGCCACAGAATTGTTCCCTATGAAGTATAGCAAGCAGTATTATTTCACTGCTTTTCTATCAATCACATCGAGACAAAAAAAAACGTTGATAGAAAAATAAATTCATTCTCTCCATCATATGCTTTTATTTATTATAGAAATTTTAAACACTTGAGATTTCATCAGTCTTATCACGTATACAAAACCGACAAGAGAACTAGTCTAAAGAATTTCTTATGGAATTTTCGGTAAAGAGATACAATACCACCCTCACACGTAACTCAGATTTCACCATTGAATTAATATACTTCAAGTCGCCTCATTTTTATGGGTGCTTGCGTAGATGGACGAGACTTCTCACTCCTCCTCACTTCTACGGATATACATTTTTTTCTAATTTATATTTCATTAAATTTCTTAAATTCTTGCTAGGTATGATTTAATCGGCGTAATCCAGGGTTCGTGAGGGGGATGCGACTGGTATGAACCCCACAAAGGTCGACTACCTAGAGGTTGGTAAGGTAGTACTTTACCGGATTTTCCTACCGAAAACAATATCAGTTAAAGATTCTTCTTAAGGCAATGCTCTAGCCAATTCTCGGCAAATTGTTAAGTGCGATCGTTTTTTTCAGAAGAAATCATACAATCCAACAGAAATTTCATAAAATTTTTCACCAAATGTTTGTACAGAAAATTTGATTTCCTGAAGCTAACTTATAGTTTCATTATTCTTTGCCCCTTTTCATACGTAATTTTGAAAAATCTTCTTAGATGCGACTTGATGTTTTCCCTAAGTTTCATTGAAGCTCACATACTTTTTTCTAGCATGTGAATGTAGAATCCGGGTGTGTCATTCACCTCAAGGGGCATAAAATCAGCATAAATATCGTGCTTAGCGTCAGGTCCGAACGTTTCCGCAAGCATTTGGTGGAAAACCTTGAGGAGATGAGGGTAATACGAGAGACGAAAATCACTGGTGTTGTCTTTGCCGCTGTCTAGGGTTACCATGTAATCCATGATCACCATCTGAGGTTTTCCAGCGACGAACAGAACTGATGTTTTTATATCTGTTACATGTTCATTCTGAAATTTTTTTACATCCTCATATTGATTAATTGCATAATATTTTCTGTTTCATGTTTTCTGGTAAATATTACAATTTTTTCTTTGAATTGAGACCAAGATCATTTATTACACAATAATAATGCTCTAGCCCTTCCTCTCCCGCCGCTCTTTTTGGACTATTAGGTACACTCTAAAAATGGGTTAATTTTGAAAAGTTTTGGATTGAACTTTTAGTGAGTTTCCTTTTGAAAAGTCGGGAAAATAGCTGTCGGAAGTAAATTTAGTATGCCCGTAAAAAGTTCTTCATCTATACCTATTACTTTTCATCAGTATTTTTAGTTCCTTAAAAAAGAATCTTTCGATACTTGTGAAATGATTTTTTTTTACTTTTTAACACCTATATCCGTAATTTCACTTTCTACACTACGTATTGATAATTCGTAGCTTCTACTGAAAATTTTGGTGGGTGAAACTAGTTTATAGCGCACGTTTGAAAAAAATTAGAATTTCAAAAAATTTCCAATAGTAGATGGTAAGTGTTTTCCAAAATTTGTGAAAAGTACGATAGAAATCGTACAGTTTTCATCAGTTTTTATAAAAGTTTGGATCAAATCCTTAGTCACCGTAATTTTCTAACTTTTTATAAGTAAGAAAGAACTTTGATGAAAGATTGTTCAGAACTAGTTTTTTGACTAACCAGAAGGACTCTGTTTTTCGATTCTACATTCGAAAAATTGATCTTTTCAAGTCCCTTGTGAAGTTCAATAAATGTCAAAAGGATATGTTTTTTAAACATGTACGATAACTGTTTTACACGCATTGATGAATGAATGAATCCAATAACGAATAATGAGGTGCAATGAGTCTCATACTTACGCTGTAGTAAATACACTTGGTTTGGGTCTCTCCACGGCTGATGATGTGATCGTAATTGCGATGGTCGATAAGTAATAATCCACCGGGCTTTACACATTTCTCAAAGTTTCTAAGGGCCTGCTTCTGTTCCCTTTGGTCTCCGAAATTATCAGGCATATGGGCGAAGCTGTTCCCTAGACATATGACCGCGTCGAAACCATCTCCAATTATGTCCACAATATCATCAGTGAGCGTTAACCAATTGGCTTCTTCAATCACTGTGGCTCATACCAAGAGCAAAAAAAAACAATTGCGAATAACAAATTAAAAATGTGCAATTTATCCTTTGCAATTTGAAACTTGGCATTCTGAATTTTTTTATTTCTTATGGAATTTTTCAGTCCTATCAGATCATTTTTTATTTTTAATTTTAGACTGCTAATTTTGATCTCTGAATTTAGAATTTCAGTGCACACCGAATCATTATACATGTGCTTCTTAAATAAAATTTACAATCTTCAATAAAATTTCCAGATTACTGCAAAACTTGAATTTATGTCGTTCAAAATCCACTCTGTTGTACTGCATATGAATAATTATTGATTAAATGGAAATCTCTCTAAATCATAAAATTTCTCGTATAAAAAAGTTCAAATAGATGAAAAAAACGTAATTTCAGATCTTTTTTTGCGACTTATTGAGAACATATAGAATAATAAAGACAATCATTTTCATAAATTAACCAGTTCTGAGCTATGCGAACTTTTATTTTTAACGTTAATTTTAACCTCAGGCGTGGATTGCTTTTAGTGAAAAAAATGTTATAGTCCATAGTTCATCCTAAAATTAATGAGAAAAACCACGAAAAGTTTCACAATGTTTTCGACAACGTAAATATCTCGGTAAGGAGAGATTGTTTAGAAAAGAAATTTCTGTATCAACTAGGTCATCTCATGATTTCTCTTAACGTCACTCATTACTGAGATGATGACACTCCAAAAACGAAAAATAATCGAAAAATAGAGATTTACCCCAATTATCAAAGGCCGACTCTTTTCGCCGTTCCCATCTTGACTTCAATGCATATTTCAACATTTTGTCAGAGGCATCTACACTGACGACCTCAAATCCCTCTTCCAATAGCATCACAGAATCCACTCCAGTACCACAAGCTACGTCGAGTATTCTCTTGCATCCTCTCTTCCTCAAAATTCCCACGAGGAAATCTTTATAATTTTGCGTTCGTTTCTTCTTGTCTCCGATGTACATACTCCATACCTTGGCAGCTTTTCCATCTGCGTATTGGTCCCTCACACCTTCAGCAGCTGCTCCTCGTGAGCGAGTTACAAGAACTTCGTCATTCATATCTGATGTTCGATGATGCAATATCTACCGACGAAGCTATTCCTCTGACGTCTGAAATCAATAAAAATTTGCGTTATCACTTTAATTAGTGTTATGGATTGAACCGTATTCGAGTAACGTCCCTTCAACGAAAAAATATATGTATATTAATAATTATGTGCGACACGTATGTGACATACTGCATTTTTTCCACAATTATATTTCATGTGATATATGTGCGTATAATTAATATTTATATATATTGAATATACATTGATTTCTGTGCGGGCAATCTCTTCTCAATTTTTTACCGAAACATCCATCATTCTAATTGCAACAATCATCTCACCAATGAAAAGTGTAACAAAAAATGAAAAGGAAAGTTTCTTTAAAAAATTTTTCTTAAAATCATTAATTTCAAAGATATGATCACGATTGAAAGGATGTGGAGTTGTTCACGATCCGCATCCGACTCTCATCGAATCTCATCCATATTGAATTAGTGGAGAGCTATTTCGAACTGCTCGGCATGTTTCTTTGGAATTTTTTTGGAAAATTTGATAATTGCAAGCCCTTCTAGAACTTTTCGCCAAAAGTGTGATGAAGAGAAATAAAAAATTAATTTCACTTCACGCGCGTTGTGCCACGTTGCTGTTCGATCATTCAACCGTAAGATCCAGAGAAAAAAAAAATATCCAAAAAAAAATAAAAAATTATCTTACACAACGACTCAAGAGCTCTTCAGAAACTGGTAATCGTGCCACTTTGTCTCCAGCTACTTATACGAGCGGAGACAAATAATCCAGTCATTGGCATTATGAAAATAGATAGATGGAACAGAGCATATGACGAAATTTTTTCCATGTGTATGTAATCAGCTATCGGGAACAAAAAGTGTGATAAGAACTGAACAGCGGGCAAAAATCTGGGGGCGGAAGACCATCATTACTTGTCGTCTCCATCTAAAAAATTAATTTCATAGTTGACATTGACAAAAACAGGTTTTTATAATAAACTTCAGTATTTATTCTCACACTTAAAAATTCCCTAAGCAATTATCTCCACGTGGTCAAATTTTGACAGCCTTCATGAATCCTATAAAAAAAAGTGCGGAATTGCTCGAGTTTTTTTTAACATTCATGAAACAATTCATCGTATTGTTACATGGAAATTCAATATCATAATATAAATAAGTGAATATTATTATGCTCTCACTGCATAATCATGTATATATCATGTGGTATATACATGATCTAATATACATCTATCGTTAATAATAAATCCTTGTGGTGACTGACGCAGAATAGTCCTCCATAAATCCACAATATGCACCAAATATCCATTTTAATCCAATAAAATTTATTTAATATCGAAGATATCTCTCTAAATTGGTATAAAGCTGACAATCACGTAGCAGATTTGATTTTGCTGTACGTTAAGGTAAATATATTATCTGAATAATATGCCAATCCGAGACAGCATAACTTTTTTCAATACGTAAAACCTTAGGAACTAATTACGCGACGTTAAAATAATTAATCTCTCTATAAGGAGGAAAAAGTCAGAGACATAATAAAAAAATTGCTTTTCAAGGGTAGTCAGTTGCTTGAGAGTTATCAGTAATCATAAGGAAAGACAATTATAGTCCGCTTCGTCGAGAATAAGAATCACAAAATTAGTTAATCTCAAGAAATTTCAAAGAAAACCTCGAGACAGTTGATCTTGATTGATATAAGGAAAACAAATTCTGTTGATAATTGTTCTCACAGTTCAATACACCACATCAGGTTTCGATGGTAATAATTATCGGAATCAATATAAAACGTTTTAAATTCGCTGAGATCATCATTCATAATGATAACACACTCGACAATTGCATTTATTCATCAAGAGCTACCAAAGGAGTTATAAGCCATCATAAAAATACCCAACAAATATTTCGTGCATGTACAAATTATTATTCCAAGGATTTCAAACTCTTCTTCAAAGAAGAACAAGTATTAAGTACAATTGAAGCATGTCGACGGAAAAAATCAATATAAATTCATTATAAATGAGTGATTATCTACAAAGATTTGTGAATGATTTACATCATAATGAATCAAGTTTATATTAATGAAAAAAACCCTTAGATCCACTTGCTCAAAATACGAAAAGAAAAGAATGATGGTAATCGCTGTCCTATTAATATTTGAGTTTTTAACATCTTTTTCCTTTTGCTTCGTAGATTATATAGATTATAATTTAGTTGGTAGTGGCAGTCGTTGATTCTAGAACAAATCTATTACATTTAATTCAGGAATTGAGTGGAACAGAAGAGAACAGGGAGTAATGATTTTTAATGACTACAATTTCTTAATGTACGTCCATCCAGAATACGAAGCACTAATTATTATTCAATAATCACTAGTAATTAATTCAATTATTATAGTGCATTCCATAACAGTGTTAAGTGCATTTCTGAGAAGTTGAATCGAAAAAGTCGAAGAACCAATAAAAAAAAAGTATGGAATAGTGTCAAATGTTTTAGTGGATTTCCATTTATTTCCACGATTAATCAATGCTATTAAAATCGGCTGGATAAAACATTACACTATATATCACTCGTATTAACTTTTGTTGATGCCTCGTTGTTTTCTCAACATTCCGTGCCATTTTTCTTTCAATTAATTTAATCGTTTATTTGTTTTATTTTTCCTCGCGTTATCTTGCCACTTTTGCCTGTTGTCTGCTTGCTTGAGACCAAACGAATTTTCACCTTCATATATTCTTCAAATCGTCAGGCATGTCATTTTTCGGATGTTTATTTTCAAAGTGCTGTTTATACGTCTTTGGATCGGGCATCTGAGCCTGCAAAATAAATAATTCATTATTATTATTATTTACTTAAGTAATCCATGTATTGAAGACTCGTTGGCCTGATTTTGAGAGACCATTTAATTCAGATTATTAAAGCCCTCGGGGAATAAAACCTTCAGAGAAATTTTATTATTGTGAACTTTAAATCTACGAAGAAATTCAATATTTTCATTCATTAATTTCAGGAATGCTTTCTGGCCAATGTTTATCCAATTAATGGATCTGTCATCTTTCATTTTCTTCTAGATTTCAACACTTTTCAAGAGGTAACGGAAATACCTACTTTCTATCTATAATAAAAAAAAATCGATATTCTCTTTTTTTCTATGGTTTCATGATCAATAATTAAAGCGAAATACTAGAAGAAAGCATCTGTAACTGATAAAAATAATATCATCAACAGTTTTCTTCATTGTTATGTGAAAAAAATCGTACATTACAGGGAAATTACTTTGAAAATTTGACAAATGAAGGATTATAGTAATATTTTCCGTTTTTCCTAAATACTTTTACCAATTTGTCTCCTCTCTTATCGATTATTGATTTTGAGTACATACTTTGCAAACTACACAGACATGGACCAAGGCTTTTTGTGCAGCTTTCTTCTGCTCATTGGCACTGTGGCCCTGTTGTTTCTTCAACTTGCTAGCTTTTTCAGCTGCCTTCGCTTGCGATTGAATTTTCTGATGTCCACGGGCCATTCTAAAAAATAAAAATATCGTATTAGTAACTCACGACACCGGTACCGCCTTGAGCATTAAATTTTACTATTTTTCCTTGAGTTTTAAAGGTTTCCTAACCCCCAAAGCATATGGCATGGGGCATCTTTCCTTTTAACAGTCACTCCAAGTAATTTTCAATGAATTTTCACGAGTCAAATAATTTAATTGATCGACATACATGTTCAAGAGTAGCATGATTACATGCGAGGTCGGATCAATGATTAAAAATGCCTAAAGAAAGTGGCTGAAACGTTTTCATGCTTCCACATAGATCATGCAAGTATAATAAAATTTATTGTTATATTTACCTTGGTCACTCCGAGATATTTTACCCAATTGTGTGCCAACAATTTTCGCGGCGTCGTAAAGTCCGTTCAACTAGTAGAATCGGAGTTACCCTGAATTTTGAGGTTGTTGATTGAAAATTCAGAGTTTTTACTCTAAAAAAAAGACGAGCCAGCACCGTGGTTCTCCCTCTACTGCACGTACAACCTACAATTACTCTCCTCAAAATGCCAGTACCCACAACTCTGTGCGCCATCCAACAGTTTCGTCGTCCTGATTGGTTCCTCGGAATAATTTCATTATTTTAAATCTGACATATTTTTGAGATACCCCGGCAAACAGTCATTAAAAAATTTCATGAAAAAAATCACATATTTCGTTGACTATTTTTACGCACCATTTCAATTAATCAGAGGGCAGTTTTTTATGACAAATAACTGGGCCTACTCTGTTTTATTTCGAATATTTTCTACTAACATATGGGATGCTGAGACAATACGGAAACCTAGGATGAAACAAACATCTGTTATGCTCCAGATTTTGGTCAATTATATAGATATTATTGTTGAACATGTGGACAGCATTGTCAGCGCGACACTTGCCAGTGTAACTGAATTATGCTGACCAAGGGATGATATATAAACAATTATGTATTTAAGAAGTCGTTTGCGTATGCAGAAGGCAGATTTAAATGTGACTCCGACGTGTATTAGTGATAATCATTGTAATCAGTCAGATGATGTAGTTAAAGTAGTGAACTCTCATATTTAAATACCTATAATCTATTGGCGAAATTTATCCCTTCAAGACTAGAACTAAATTTTTAATATTTTTTACGCGTAAACACGCATAAATAGATCAATTGAGTTGTTAGATATTGGCCGTGTCATGGACTGTTAAGTAGAATGCTTCAACAATAAAAACAAACAGTTTTCAGGATATTTGGAAAAGAAGATTGTTCATTTACTGTCGAACAAAGATCTTATTGTTAATATAAAAAGTAATCACTCGATTTGATGCATCAATACCCGGGGTCAGTTTAAATTGCAATCGCAGTACCTTTCGAGTAGAACTCCATTTTAAATCCATTGTTTAACTCCATAACACTGAAAATTTTCTATTTGAGCTCATAATTTTCGAAATTTAACCAGGTACCTCTTCATGTAGACAACCATAATTGATCTAGGCGTTTTCCAATTTCGACAGAGTTTACAAGATTCGTCGAATCGATGTGGACTCTTTCAATTTCATCAATAAACTAACTCCCGAAGATGTACTACAGACCCGTTTAGCGAAATTTCAAATTTTTTTATTTTTCTGGCAAGCTTACGGTGAGATATGTATCTTATTGAAAGTTTAGAAAGAACGCAGCAAAATGTTGACTTCACCGTGAACCTTGATAAATTTATAAATAATGACAAAACGCAAAAACATTATATTTTCGGTAAGGAAGTGTTGAATATCCTTAAGGAGTGAGTTTCTTCCTGTACCGAAACAGGTGGTGAGCGGAAAGGGGACGGCAGGATTTTCGTAAGTGTTCCAATACCTGAACATGAAAAAGTGCAATTTTTAAATCCTATAAGAAGCCGACTCTCAGAGTCATTATATCCCTTATGCTATGATTTTTTGATGGGCGATAGATAAATTTCGTTAAAAGAGTCGCAGATATAAATATTAAAAATATTTTAAGAAATTAATATTGGATGGGTAACAGCGGCAACGTCGCTCAATAAAAAATTTCTGTGGCACAAGTTGGTACCATTAGCTCACTATGGCACACACTGGGCTACTTGTTAGATGTTATTCTTTACTCTCGCTTTACTCATATCACTACATCAACAATAAAAATTAAAAGTAAAAAAACTAGTGATTAAAAGTGAATTATCGATGCTCAAAATTAGAGATACACATTATTCTTCCGGTATTGACTACAAGAATTGTTTTTAAACATTACTCACAACTCAACCTCACTTAGTCGTGCTCCATAATCATGCCTTGTTGGAGAGGAACTACTTAATCATATTTTCCAATTATGATAATCGTTTATTTACTGAGCATTGTCTTTATTATCGATAAAAAATCTCGAACACCCAAAAGAATTCAGGTGATGAGTATCAGTCATATTTGAATTCAACGCGCTCTCATGCTCCTTCATTAGGGGTTTTATGAGACGTTGCTGTAAATTTCAGTTGTGCGCGCAAAAATTGTGGTTAACTGCCAATTTGCACTAATTTTTCAATATTCAACGTAAATTACTCATTTAATTGGCCGGAAAAGATCTACCGTTTGTCGGCAACTGTATTATTTATAAATATCCGAAGTTTCATTGCTCTGCGATCATTTTTGTGTTTCTTCACTAAGCTTTCGTCAAGACTTTTTAAAAATGGTTAGATCTTACCATTCTACGCGGCCAGGAATCTAACGGTCTTTTTCACTACGCCAGCCGGGGTAATTTTTTCTTTTATGTTAACTCTCTTTCCTTATAAATAATACCATAATATTTAAGTGAATTCCAGAATTTATCTTTTTAATTATCTGTGTTTACTACAGAATTACTATTTCTTGTGAGAGGATACGGAAAGAGAACAGATCAATGAAAATTACCCGAAAAAATACGTAAAATTTACGAAACATTGCATAAAAATTCTTGACTATAATGATTGGGGAAATCCCTGTTGAATTTTACAGTTTCTACGAAACTTCTTTGTAGTCTTTCAGTGATAGCCCGGAAAATTTATTGAACTTTTTCAGATTTTTTTCGTATATTTCTATAGAAATTCACCGAAAATCGTTCTCGCATGAGGATTACGTGAAATGTGCCGTAATTTTTCTTGAATACTCCTCTCCATGAAAGGAAAGCTGAAATATTAACGAATACTATGATTTTTGCTTTCCAATGCAAGCATTTCAATCGATCAAATTTGAATTCCTCACTTTTGTATTATATTAACCCAATATGTCGGTACGTATGTATGTATATATGTAACAAATCTTTCAAACTTCAGCTCGGATTGGGCGTGAGTATATCCGTGCAGTTCAATCATTTTCTTTCTCTTATGTCTTATAAGTATTGTTGAACCCGAGTCGTCGATATGAATCAGAATTCAATTAATTTATGATTTTTTTCAATTTTTCAGTTATTTCTTGAATGAGTTTGTTTATTCGGCATTACGCCATCATGATTTTTTTTAATACATAGATGACACTGTGCGTTGTTTTTTCATATTAAAGCAAAATGCTACTTTCTCTTCTCTTGGACGGAATCGATTAATTTTGTTGTTTAAAAACATTCCCAATTTGGAGTATCGAGGAAGCTACGTTAAGATGTCCTGATGACAATCGACGTTTTCTGTGGATCAATAATTGTGATAAATACATCTATGTCAAAATTTATATAAAAAATAATATAATTGTGATGGATTCAGCGCCATGATTTTTGTCGACGTTTTTATTTCTCTCATACCGAAATCAAGGCATGAAAATGTATGGAAAATTTTATCTCCAATCGAATCTCATTAGTTTCATCCTTTGATATTAATTAGGAAAAAAAAATACGAAGTTTTAATTGGCAAGCAAATTATTAATGTCACTCAGCGCTCGCAAATCACTCGGTTTCTTTCAGCGCGATGCCTTTCATCGATGTTTTTATTTTTTTCATACAGAAATCAAGAGATGGAATGGGTATCGATAAATGAAGCTTGTTTCATCCCTTAATATTAATGGGGTGAGAAGGGGAACATTTTTGATTGGGGTGAAAAATAAAAAATGGCGTGAAAAAAATTCTAAAATTGCACTTTGTTGAATATTTTTACTGAATTCTGTGCAATTTTAGACCTTAATAAATTAGCTTTTTTATACTTTTAGAAATTTAATTTCGAAGAAGAATAATTTCCTACATAAATAATTGCGTCTTAACTTTCTAGATATTTAAAAGCATTATAAATGGCTCTTTGCTATAAAAATGAAATTGTGACATGAATGTATCTCTTTTATATCGCTCTTTTGCAATAAAAAGTATTTCATTATTATTCCGATACAACTAATATTTGTCGAGTTATAATGCTGTAAACAATTGCATGATCCAAAGCACCTCCAATTTTGTATGTTGCATAACTTTTGAAAAACAATTCGGTTTCCTCTTTCCTCGCGTTTTAGGATATCCGAGAGAGCTTTGTACCACATACTTCATTTATATGAAAATTGAAAAAATATAAATTTTTTTAAATTGACATACTGTCAAATGCCTCATAAGTGCTGCTGATCTTCCCTATAATCTCCGATATTATAGGGATTATTTTCTGAAAAAAGAACAGTGCCACCATGTGGGGAATCCTGGTAGCGTTGTGAAATCCACTCTTCGATCTTCAACATTCTCTGTACTCCATGATCGTATTTGTTGTGGAATTAATTTATACTTCGATAGTTGTAAAAAATCGATTCTTATTCGATTTCAATTCGAGATTACCGGGACATCATCACAGGTTCTTCAGTAAATAAGAGGGATAGGGTCAGGAAAGGATACATACATTTTTTCAAATCATTTAAACGTTAACTGGGGAGGAATTCTGCGCGTTTTATGTTAACATGAAATCTCATTATTTCGCTCCCGTCAGGTGGAGCGCAGGCTTTATTTATGTCACATTTCAATCGGTTTTGGAACGTTTGTTTGGTGCGTAATAAGGGGAGGGATGAGAA